>NW_026899282.1:0-79411 GCF_033153095.1 Gastrolobium bilobum
TTGAGGTACAATTTAGTATTATAATATTTTTATAAAAATTATTTCTAACAAGTGTATTAATAACAAGTATTAATTAAGCAGAGGCATGGATGTTCCCGAACAAGGACAACCCTACTTTCAAGAATAAAAAATGAATTGTTAAATATAATTAAAGAAAAGAGCCTACGCGTAGAAGTAAAAGGTAGAGACATAAATGGACGTGTAGTAGGAGATGTCTAAAGAATTTGTGAGACAGAGACCTGTTGTGTTCAGGTATAATTTTATATTTTAAATTAGTTTTCTTCTTCGTATTTAATATTTGTAATTTCTCAAAAAATTTAATATCTTTAAGGAATAACATATATTGTCAATAATTGTATTAAATGTAGATGTGCGTCTAGATGCACTCCACTTTTTGTTTTGTTAGTGAGTAGGTTAGAGGATCAATTAGAATTTTAATATATTAGAATATCTATCATTTACTTTGTCTATGCTCTCTTTCATTTATTAGGAAAGAATATTGCGTGGAGGACACGTATTCTATTATTTTTGGAATGTTGAAAGGGAAGATTTTTCAAAGGTAAGCACGTCTAACTTTTATCTATTTCATGTGTTTTGGAGTGTCTTGAACTGATTGGCATCATAATTTTTTGTTTCAAATTAAGATTTCCCTTCATATCCCTCAACGCCTTTGTGTATGGTAAGGCATGTTACAAAAAAGGTGTAAATTTTTCGGATTGTATCATTTTTATGGGAATATCTAACGCATGACGCCAAGGAAGGAGAGTTATTATTGAATGATGAATTTTGAATATAATTCATTGTTGCATGATGATGAATGATGGATTTAGAATATAATTCATTGTTGCATGACGACAAAGAAATGGAAATATCTTATGCATGACGACATGTAAATGGAAATATCTTACACATGATTTCTGTGTAACCCTTTATCCTATGGTCTGAGAATTTACGTTATTTATATGTAACCCTTCATCCCATGGCTTCTTTTCATTATTTCGAATAATTTTCGCAAGCATAAGATTGTAATTTCACTATATAGGAGAATCTGAACTCGAAGGTACACGTGAAGACGCTTATGTTGTTACAACAAATGAGGCATATCTTGTCCTTGTTATTAATTTAAATAATTGCAATGAAAAAAAATTATGGTGGTTTTGACTGTAATGTTACATTTTTCAGGAATATAACGCTATGAAGTTTCAAATATGTACGCTTCCGGGAATGTATTTCATTTGATTAAATAATTGAGCATTATGAGTTGGTCTAATTTACTATTATGTGAAAATAATATTAATCTATATTTATTTATTTTCTGAGAATACATATTTTATGGGATTTGGTTCGTGACGGCGATGGATTCAAACCATGTATTGACATATATAACAAGGCAAATAAAAATGAGCTGAAAAATTAAATAAAACTAGAAGATATGCCTGCAGACATGATAAAGCGATATGATGAAGATATGGACAAAATATTACAAGACCAGGTTAACCATTGGCTGCAAAAGCACAGTCAACATTACTTAGGTAAAGAGATGCAAATTTATCTTGAGGTATTAATACTTCCAACCTTTTATTAATTGATCTCCTTTTTCATTTTATGTTAGTTAGAATTGGAACAAAAGTAAAGCTATGTAAGATATACAAATTTAGATTGAGGTACAATTTAGTATTATAATATTTTTATAAAAATTATTTCTAACAAGTGTATTAATAACAAGTATTAATTAAGCAGAGGCATGGATGTTCCTGAACAAGGACAACCCTACTTTCAAGAATAAAAAATGAATTGTTAAATATAATTAAAGAAAAGAGCCTACGCGTAGAAGTAAAAGGTAGAGACATAAATGGACGTGTAGTAGGAGATGTCTAAAGAATTTGTGAGACAGAGACCTGTTGTGTTAGGGTATAATTTTATATTTTAAATTAGTTTTCTTCTTCGTATTTAATATTTGTAATTTCTCAAAAAATTTAATATCTTTAAGGAATAACATATATTGTCAATAATTGTATTAAATGTAGATGTGCGTCTAGATGCACTCCACTTTTTGTTTTGTTAGTGAGTAGGTTAGAGGATCAGTTAGAATTTTAATATATTAGAATATCTATCATTTACTTTGTCTATGCTCTCTTTCATTTATTAGGAAAGAATATTGCGTGGAGGACACGTATTCTATTATTTTTGGAATGTTGAAAGGGAAGATTTTTCAAAGGTAAGCACGTCTAACTTTTATCTATTTCATGTGTTTTGGAGTGTCTTTAACTGATTGGTATCATAATTTTTTGTTTCAAATTAAGATTTCCCTTCATATCCCTCAACGCCTTTGTGTATGGTAAGGCATGTTACAATAAAGGTGTAAATTTTTCGGATTGTATCATTTTTATGGGAATATCTAACGCATGACGCCAAGGAAGGAGAGTTATTATTGAATGATGAATTTTGAATATAATTCATTGTTGCATGATGATGAATGATGGATTTAGAATATAATTCATTGTTGCATGACGACAAAGAAATGGAAATATCTTATGCATGACGACATGTAAATGGAAATATCTTACACATGATTTCTGTGTAACCCTTTATCCTATGGTCTGAGAATTTACGTTATTTATATGTAACCCTTCATCCCATGGCTTATTTTCATTATTTCTAATAATTTTCACAAGCATAAGATTGTAATTTCACTATATAGGAGAATCTGAACTCAAGGTACACGTGAAGACGCATATGTTGTTACAACAAACGAGGCATATCTTGTCCTTGTTATTAATTTAAATAATTGCAGTGAAAAAAAAATTATGGTGGTTTTGACTGTAATGTTACATTTTTCAGGAATATAACGCTATGAAGTTTCAAACATGTACGCTTCCGGGAATGTATTTCATTTGATTAAATAATTGTGCATTATGAGTTGGTCTAATTTACTATTATGTGAAAATAATATTAATCTATATTTATTTATTTTCTGAGAATACATATTTTATGGGATTTGGTGCCTGACGGCGATGGATTCAAAGCATGTATTGACATATATAACAAGGCAAATAAAAATGAGCTGAAAAATTAAATGAACTAGAAGATATGCCTGCGAACATGATAAAGGGAAATGATGAAGATATGGACAAAATATTACAAGACCAGGTTAACCATTGGCTGCAAAAGCACAGTCAATATTACAGGTAAAGAGATGCAAATTTATCTTGAGGTATTATTACTTCCAACCTTTTATTAATTGATCTCCTTTTTCATTTTAGGTTAGTTAGAATTGGAACCAAAGTAAAGCTATGTAATATATACAAATTTAGATTGAGGTAAAATTTAGTATTATAATATTTTTATAAAAATTAATTCTAACAAGTTTATTAATAACAAGTATTAATTAAGCAGAGGCATGGATGTTCCCGAACAAGGACAACCCTACTTTCAAGAATAAAAAATGACATTGTTAAATATAATTAAAGAAAAGAGCCTACGCGTAGAAGTAAAAGGTAGAGACATAAATGGACGTGTAGTAGGAGATGTCTAAAGAATTTGTGAGACAGAGACCTGTTGTGTTCAGGTATAATTTTATATTTTAAATTAGTTTTCTTCTTCGTATTTAATATTTGTAATTTCTCAAAAAAATTAATATCTTTAAGGAATAACATATATTGTCAATAATTGTATTAAATGTAGATGTGCGTCTAGATGCACTCCACTTTTTGTTTTGTTAGTGAGTAGGTTAGAGGATCAGTTAGAATTTTAATATATTAGAATATCTATCATTTACTTTGTCTATGCTCTCTTTCATTTATTAGGAAAGAATATTGCGTGGAGGACACGTATTCTATTATTTTTGGAATGTTGAAAGGGAAGATTTTTCAAAGGTAAGCACGTCTAACTTTTATCTATTTCATGTGTTTTGGAGTGTCTTGAACTGATTGGTATCATAATTTTTTGTTTCAAAGTAAGATTTCCCTTCACATCCCTCAACGCCTTTGTGTATGGTAAGGTATGTTACAAAAAAGGTGTAAATTTTTCGGATTGTATCATTTTTATGGGAATATCTAACGCATGACGCCAAGGAAGGAGAGTTATTATTGAATGATGGATTTTGAATATAATTCGTTGTTGCATGACGATGAATGATGGATTTAGAATATAATTCATTGTTGCATGACGACAAAGAAATGGAAATATCTTATGCATGACGACATGTAAAGGGAAATATCTTACACATGATTTCTGTGTAACCCTTTATCCTATGGTCTGAGAAGTTATGTTATTTATATGTAACCCTTCATCCCATGGCTTCTTTTCATTATTTCTAATAATTTTCGCAAGCATAAGATTGTAATTTCACTATATAGGAGAATCTGAACTCGAAGGTACACGTGAAGACGCATATGTTGTTACAACAAACGAGGCATATCTTGTCCTTGTTATTAATTTAAATAATTGCAATGAAAAAAAAAATTATGGTGGTTTTGACTGTAATGTTACATTTTTCAGGAATATAACGCTATGAAGTTTCAAATATGTACGCTTCCGGGAATGTATTTCATTTGATTAAATAATTGTGCATTATGAGTTGGTCTAATTTACTATTATGTGAAAATAATATTAATCTATATTTATTTATTTTCTGAGAATACATATTTTATGGGATTTGGTGCCTGACGGCGATGGATTCAAAGCATGTATTGACATATATAACAAGGCAAATAAAAATGAGCTGAAAAATTAAATGAAACTAGAAGATATGCCTGCAAACATGATAAAGGGATATGATGAAGATATGGACAAAATATTACAAGACCAGGTTAACCATTGGCTGCAAAAGCACAGTCAAAATTACAGGTAAAGAGATGCAAATTTATCTTGAGGTATTATTACTTCCAACCTTTTATTAATTGATCTCCTTTTTCATTTTAGGTTAGTTAGAATTGGAACCAAAGTAAAGCTATGTAATATATACAAATTTAGATTGAGGTAAAATTTAGTATTATAATATTTTTATAAAAATTATTTCTAACAAGTGTATTAATAACAAGTATTAATTAAGCAGAGGCATGGATGTTCCCGAACAAGGACAACCCTACTTTCAAGAATAAAAAATGACATTGTTAAATATAATTAAAGAAAAGAGCCTACGCGTAGAAGTAAAAGGTAGAGACATAAATGGACGTGTAGTAGGAGATGTCTAAAGAATTTGTGAGACAGAGACCTGTTGTGTTCAGGTATAATTTTATATTTTAAATTAGTTTTCTTCTTCGTATTTAATATTTGTAATTTCTCAAAAAATTTAATATCTTTAAGGAATAACATATATTGTCAATAATTGTATTAAATGTAGATGTGCGTCTAGATGCACTCCACTTTTTGTTTTGTTAGTGAGTAGGTTAGAGGATCAGTTAGAATTTTAATATATTAGAATATCTATCATTTACTTTGTCTATGCTCTCTTTCATTTATTAGGAAAGAATATTGCGTGGAGGACACGTATTCTATTATTTTTGGTATGTTGAAAGGGAAGATTTTTCAAAGGTAAGCACGTCTAACTTTTATCTATTTCATGTGTTTTGGAGTGTCTTGAACTGATTGGTATCATAATTTTTTGTTTCAAAGTAAGATTTCCCTTCACATCCCTCAACGCCTTTGTGTATGGTAAGGTATGTTACAAAAAGGTGTAAATTTTTCGGATTGTATCATTTTTATGGGAATATCTAACGCATGACGCCAAGGAAGGAGAGTTATTATTGAATGATGGATTTTGAATATAATTCGTTGTTGCATGACGATGAATGATGGATTTAGAATATAATTCATTGTTGCATGACGACAAAGAAATGGAAATATCTTATGCATGACGACATGTAAAGGGAAATATCTTACACATGATTTCTGTGTAACCCTTTATCCTATGGTCTGAGAAGTTATGTTATTTATATGTAACCCTTCATCCCATGGCTTCTTTTCATTATTTCTAATAATTTTCGCAAGCATAAGATTGTAATTTCACTATATAGGAGAATCTGAACTCAAGGTACACGTGAAGACGCATATGTTGTTACAACAAACGAGGCATATCTTGTCCTTGTTATTAATTTAAATAATTGCAATGAAAAATAAAATTATGGTGGTTTTGACTGTAATGTTACATTTTTCAGGAATATAACGCTATGAAGTTTCAAATATGTACGCTTCCGGGAATGTATTTCATTTGATTAAATAATTGTGCATTATGAGTTGGTCTAATTTACTATTATGTGAAAATAATATTAATCTATATTTATTTATTTTCTGAGAATACATATTTTATTGGGTATTTGGTGCCTGACGGCAATGGCTTCAAAGCATGTATTGACATATATAACAAGGCAAATAAAAATGAGCTGAAAAATTAAATGAAACTAGAAGATATGCCTGCAAACATGATAAAGGGATATGATGAAGATATGGACAAAATATTACAAGACCAGGTTAACCATTGGCTGCAAAAGCACAGTCAAAATTACAGGTAAAGAGATGCAAATTTATCTTGAGGTATTATTACTTCCAACCTTTTATTAATTGATCTCCTTTTTTATTTTAGGTTAGTTAGAATTGGAACAAAAGTAAAGCTATGTAAGATATACAAATTTATATTGAGGTACAATTTAGTATTATAATATTTTTATAAAAATTATTTCTAACAAGTGTATTAATAACAAGTATTAATTAAGCAGTGGCGTGGATGCTCTCGAACAAGGACAACCCTACTTTTAAGAATAAAAAATGACATTGTTAAATATAACTAAAGAAAAGAGCTTACGCGTAGAAGAAAAAGGGAGAGACATAAATAGACGTGTAGTAGGAGACTTCTACACAATTGGTGAGACAGAGACATGTTGTGTTTAGGTATAATTTTATATTTTAAATTAGTTTTCTTCTTCGTATTTAATATTTGTAATTTCTCAAAAAATTTAATATCTTTAATGAATAACATATATTGTCAATAATTGTATTAAATGTAGATGTGCGTCTAGATGCACTCCACTTTTTGTTTTGTTAGTGAGTAGGTTTGAGGATCAATTAGAAATTTAATATATTAGAATATCTATCATTTACTTTGTCTATTCTCTCTTTCATTTATTAGAAAAGAATATTGCGTGGAGGACACGTATTCTATTATTTTTGGAATGTTGAAAGGGAAGATTTTTCAAAGGTTAGCACGTCTAACTTTTATCTATTTCATGTGTTTTGGAGTGTCTTGAACTGCTTGAAATCATAATTTTTTGTTTCAAAGTAAGATTTCCCTTCACAACCCTCAACGCCTTTGTGTATGGTAAGGTATGTTACAAAAAAGGTGTAAATTTTTCGGTTTGTATCATTTTTATGGGAATATCTAACGCATGACGCCAAGGAAGGAGAGTTATTATCGAATGATGGATTTTGAATATAAATCGTTGTTGCATGATGATGAATGATGGATTTAGAATATAATTCATTGTTGCATGACGAAAAAGAAATGGAAATATCTTATGCATGACGACATGTAAAAGGAGATATCTTACACATGATTTCTGTCTAACCCTTTATCCTATGGTCTGAGAAGTTATGTTATTTATATGTTACCTGTAACAGCCCGTTACGTACCGGTATTGTTAACATTAATTATGATATTAAGCGCAGTTACAATCACAGCAGTTCATTTAAAAAAACGAGAATAAATTTTTTCCGACTATTACGCGAGCATTTAAATCATAAAAAGCGTAATAATTAAAAGCTGTGACCGTAACCGTAAACTCTTGCGGAAGACTTATTTCAACTATTTTTATAACTTACATCATTTATTATGAGTTACTAAGGAGTTCCCATAAACTCACTTAGCCTATTTCCAACTTTACATTTTTACCAATTCGAACATGTTTCACTCTAAATTTTTCTGCGACCAAACCGATCGCAACCAACCCTTCTTCTCAGATTATATTTTTGTATTACTTAATTCCCTTTTTAACAAGCTAACATACGCTCAATTCGGAGCTCATTTGCTCCGGTTATCGCCGTTTGAAGTTGGATAAGCAATTAGCCCAAACAACCCCAAAAACAGCTCCAAACCACTCACATTGCTCGAATTACTGCACTCAATCCACTCAACCATTTGCTCTCAAATTTTTATCCTACAAACTAGACATCTAAAAATTCATTTTGATATATCACACGCTTAATTTGGCGGAGAAACGAAGCGGGAATTAATTTCCCAAATCCGGTCCAGAATCTGCCTCAGGTGCAGGGGCACATGGGCAGTCCGTGTTTCTCTATTTTTTTCAGGCCGAAGATCAACCCAGAATTTCCTCAAATTTTGACACAAGGTAGAGGACATCTCAACCTTCAAAATGGCGTATGGCACGTCCCTAGGGGACTTCTATGGAGGGAGATATGCTCTCCCGAAGTTTGCCTAAAATCTGCCAATTCTACAGAAAATTCGCCAGAGTTTCCTTTGTTTTTCCAATAATCCCAAATTTGTAAAAGATCATTTAAACCTCAAATGTACCTAATAAACACATGATAATACAGTAATAATCCAATGGGTGGCACACACAAGGACCAACAACGCCTTGGGGCACTTACAACCCAATCCAGTTTATAGTTATTAAACATAGAGTCCATATTAATCATTCTTAAGTAGTTGCAATCACTAACACCTTTTTCATGCATATTTCCATCATACATATTATCATAACCTAAAATAGGCCTAAGGCCCTTCCATCATAATTAGACATGCATCAATACTATTACAATATGGCTTTACAAATTACAACTTGAAACTAAAACTTCAAATTACATTCTTCTAAAATTTCAACTTAATTTAAAAGACAACATAACCAAATACATCACTACTAGACTTAGGCAAAATGGCATGAACAAGATGCTAATGAAGCTACTAATAAATACAAATGACATGTTCATGCCCTAAGTCTAGCCTAGGCCACACGGCCAACAAAATGCAAAATATGAAGCGCTCCAGCGCTCACTCTGCGGGCCTCTTGCCCGAGGCTCCTGCTCCACTGCTACCTCCTGAAATAAATGCCCCGAGACGGGGTGAGATATACGAATATATCTCAGTAACCAAGAGGTTCTGGAGAAAACTCCACCCAATGGTTCACTTCGATGCATATCAATAGAATACAACAACCACTTTGAAAACGGGATATAGCAAGGGATTTAGAGAATGGGGAATATAAAGAAAACAAAATACGACGATACGGGATGGTAACCCCAATTCCACGTACGCCCTCGGCATATATAAGCCTATGGGTATCATCCAAGGTGTGTTCACAGAAACCACAACCATGATGCCCAAACCAACCAAAACGCCAAAGACATTCCTAGTGTGCTCCTACCCGGATCACACACCATGACCGCAGTCAACTGGAACTCCCTCCTGGAGACCTATCCAGCGGAAGTCCGAAAATGCCCGAAGGCTAATAAAACTGTCTACTGGCCAGAGACTCGGTACTGCAGTACCCATAGCAATAATGCATGCATGCTCATGTGTTCTATACTATTCATACACACTTCCTACCGTTGCCATCAACTGGCAAGGTGGAACAGAAAAGGGGAACAAGCCCCAGTACCAAGAGGTTACCTTAATTCGTGTTTCCACAAGCTCCGCAGCAGCTTATCCCTCAACTCGGTACACAGCGGAATGCCTACACAGAGGACATTCCCAATCACTCTCAGTTCAACCCATACATGTTAATTTATAATTACACATGCAATGAACCAATTTCTTACCTCAATCCACTTGGTCCCGGACCAAGGGCAATTCACTGATTCAAGATTCGGGATTCAGGTCGACGTACGGCAACCTATACAATAACGTACATCCATCAGTACTCGTCAAATAGTATCAAAACGCAAAAACACAAAAATCCTCCCCATCCTCCCTTGATGGTTCGGCCATTGTAGTGTAAATGTGAGATTTATTTTTCTAAATTTTCTTTCTCATTTTGTTACGTCTCATTAGGTCGTCAATAGGCCAGTTCAAGTGCCGGTTCGTCATTTTCGCGTCGAATTACATCAAAACGCGAAAATCGCCAAATCACCCCTTTTCCCCTTGGAGGTTCGGCCATGTAGGTGTAAATTTGAGATTTATTTTCTTAAATTTTCTTTCTCATTTTATAACACTCCCTTAGGTTGTTTAGAGGCTAGTTCAATCGTCGTTTTTCCGTTTTCCGACATTTACGCATCGTTTTGCGAAATATTTCATTCTGGGCTCATTTAGGTCTCTAACACAATTCATTTTTTTCCATTGATTCAAACACTCTCCAAGCACAACACAACCCATCTAAGCACCATATAACTACACAAATCATCATCCAAATCATTTTTCAACATCAATTCCTCAATCTTTCCTCAAAGAATCGAATTTTACCCTATGGCATTCCAAGGAATTTCCATACAACTTTAATCATTCCACACCTCATACAATCCTATTATATCAACATACAATCATACAACAACTCATCAATCCAATCCTAACACATTTTCAAAACTCAAAGTCATGACAACCTCAAAATTTTCTAAGTTAAAAATTCACATTTTTCATCAATAATTTTTATTGCATTTATGGCTACTACACATCATTCTAAGACACATTCATGTACAAACATTTTCCAATTGAGCTCTCTAAACACATCAATCCAACAAGCCCTCTTTAGGGTTCATAAATTCAACCACAAAATTAAACCATTGGAACACAAGGAAACTCACCCAAAAGCTTGGCACAAGGCTCCTCCTAAACATACTCCACCATTGGAGCATCAATCAACACCATTTTCACAAATCTAAAGGAAAGGGCCGCAGCTTTGGGGAGGGTTTTTCTCAAAATCTAGTGGCTTTCAAGGCTTGGGAGTACCACCAATGGATTTAGAAGGCCATTTCCATCAAATTTCAAGACAAGAATCAATGGATTTGGTGAAGAAATGGCTAAGTTATGGTGAAATGAAATCTTGGAGGGGAAGGGCTATGGTGGCTGCGGGTTTGAGCAAGAAGAGGGAGGAAAGTGATGCATGAATAGTGCCAAGCACATGTGGCTTAAGTCACTTAAGTGGGGTGGGTCCCACCGCCACCTCACGCGATTTAAAACTAATCCGAATTTTCCTCCGATTCCACTAAACGTCCGTAAATTCACAACCTATTTAGAAACTCAAATTTTTAACATTAACTATTCCCCTTTAAATAGGCTTGATCAGATGAATTAAGAGTCCTCCATTCGTTCGGAGAAAACACTGTTTTAAGCTATTATGCGCGCCATTGGCACGCTTCCCCAAACTGTCTTAATTTCATCGAATATTATAAGAAATCATATTTCCTAACTCATTAGACCATTTTTAACTCATATTTGAAACCTAGAGCTCAAAACTCAATCGGCACGTTTTACGGTGCAATCGTACCGCGGTATTTTTACCCGCGAAAAACACTATTCACTGATTTTTCTGAAACTTGCCTGTCCACTCAATTTTTCGTTCTGAACCCATTTCCAGGGTTATTTTTACCATCTGAGACCTTCTACTCAATTTTTATCTTCCTAGGGTTGCGTGTTGGCTAATTACCGTTTTGCCCTTTCTTTGTATTTTGGCCTAATCTTTTGGATTTTCACTAATCCATCACTTGATTGCTCACTTAATATTTTAATTACTTGATTTAAAATTGTGAGGTGTTATATTCACCCCAACTTTTTAGAATTTTGTCCGCAAAATTAAATCATACTCACCCGCTAACTCAGGACACAGCCGGAGAATCTCATCCTCCCGCTCCCAAGTAGCATCCTCAAGTGTGTATCTTTACCATATTACTTTTATCACAAGCATGATCTCCTTTTTATGATACTCATTATCCTTTGATCCTTCATAATTACTCGTCTCTCATGGTTCTGTGACATTTTAATTCCCAATACTTTAAACTTTCTCTGGTTTACCGTTTCTCTTTCGCTGATTTGTAGGTAATAATATAACCATATTACGGATTTGTCGGTATCAATTTACCTCATTCTCATCTTTATCCATCCTTCTGACCCATGGTCGTTCTCAAAAGCACCTAATCGTTTTCATACTAGGCTCTAACCGTTCTCATGCACATTCACTAGTTATTCCTGGAGTATTTCCAACTCACATGTTCTTTAGTACTTAACTCTTTTCGCTTTCCTCACTGTTTTCACAATACCCCAACAACCATTTCTTTCTATTACTGTTACTACGCTTATCATTTCGTTGTTTTCTTGGCTTTCACCCAAGCACATACTTTCTAGTTTCAAAGGCACTTTGTCGTGTCCTACAATTACGACTCACATTAAATTCTATACTCATATACTTTATTTTTCCTTGTCACGTGTCTTCACCTCTTTTTAGGTACTCACAACTATATCTTTCTCTTTGTGATACGAAACTAGCAATACCCATACTAGTTTATATTTTCGATTAGCCCTATAAGGCCTTTCGACCACAAATACTCATGAAATTTTTCCACCTACAAATTCATATTCATAATTTACACTCATTGTTAAACTCTTTATTAGCCTAACCATCTCGACTTTACCAACTCAACCAGCTCAACTCCATACTTAGACCTCTCACAGTCTAAACACAACACTCATTAATGACCTCCACATGAAGGCCTCATGCTTAATATTTTCTCCCACTAACTATTTTCAGCTTTCATTCCACTCCGGTGTTGCAACTTAACCATTTGTTCCACTTATTTATACTACTTCTTCGTAATCCTCGTCATTTAATCCTGGATGACAAATTCAATATAATATCACCTTACAGTTTTACCAACTTTCACCAAATACCTTGGGACGAATCCTTTTTCAACACCCATTTCCCTATTAACTGAGGGACCACTAAAAATGTCATGTCTCTCACATACAAGTCTCATCCTATAGGAATCTTTGAAACTTCATTATCAAGTCACATAAAACTAAATCCATCCTTGCCACTACTTATACAATTTACCATCGGTTGGTATATCAGTCTCTCGGAATATTCAAAGCTACCACAGCACTCAGCTATACCTCATTAATACTTAACCAAAACAACATCAACATTGTGCATTTTCCACACACTTTCCACCATAAGTGGCATATGCGATTATATATAACACTCCTTTAACCTGAACTCTTGATCATTACCAGCCTTCCTAGAAGGACACTCACTCAATCTGTCAACATCAATCTCGTTATTATCTCTTTCATCATAAGACGAGAATTCCAACAAATTTACTACCTCACTTGGAGCCGAAATTATTTCATCAAACTTACTTTACACCCACAATAGTGTTTCACTATCACACTTCAAAAAAAATTTACACACTATGCCTCACCTCTTGTATCCAATTCTGACATACTATTGTCCATTTACAAATATCTGACCTCATATTTTGCGTTAATCACATGGAAGAACTCTCTCAATACAGTGGGTAACAACATTCACAGGTTTTAACCGCTCGAGCTCTTGCTGTCCTCAGGGCCCCAGATGTAATGACCCACCGATCAGAGAATCCACCCATATAATCCATGCAGTAATGATAACCTACCACCTGCTGACTGTGTTCTATTAGTATTCCCAACGTTTCTTATTTGTGCACTTATGTAGATCAATTCAACTATAATAGCAGTCTCATCACTGCGGGATACTTCCTCATCTCATATTACTCGTATAACATAATAATAGTCTCCGGGAACATAATCCGCACGGAGATGGCTACACACTTCGGGCACATAAGCCGCACAGAGATGGTAATATCAAGTCTCATAACGTGCACCTAGTGCATAGAGGAGTTCATATTTACATCACATCTGTATACAACAGCAAACGTGTACCCAGTACACAGGGGAGTTCATACTTATAACATATCCGTATATAACGGCAAAACTGGTACCCCGTACACTCCAGATCACACATGGACCCAGTCCATTTGGTGTCTGTATCACTCTGTATATAACAACAAAATATCTTTGGTATATTCACATGGGGCTATCCCCATAATCATAGCAGTAGTGGTATAATATACCCTGTTACATATAATTCAATTCGTCTTACTCTCTCATTTCATTCTTCTCACTGATAGTTTAAACATAAGTCACTATTATCATAATTCACATTCTCTTCGTAATTTCGTACACGTTTTCTAACTTTTAATAGTTTTTTCTGTCATGTTACCGTTCAAATCCATAGTCCATTATCTCTTCCTTGCTTATTCTTCTCACAGATTGTTTTCTCTCTTACTTTGACTATTCAATTGGCATAGTTCATAACATAATCTCTATTCCGTGAATCCAGAATTTTCTAAAGTTCTGTACACATCTCACATATACTTCCCATCACACAGGGATCTTCTAAACATATTCGTCCTATCACAAAAGACTAATTTCACCTCAATCCGTGCACTAGAAAATTATATCAATCCTTGCACTAACACTTATACCTCAACTCATTAACTAATCTTATCATTTTTGTTTTGACATTACACATTAGCTCTTTTGCTAAACACATAATTCCACACTTTATTGTAACTTAGTTCATACACTAATCACATGATTTCCCATCAGGTTGTACATTAGCTCATTCTCTAATCATACAATCTCTTCAGATACTTCCCATCATCGGGGATTTCATTCGGCCTCATTGTCCTTTTACAAAAAAAATTAATAATTTACCTCAACACGGATAATTAGGCGCTCAGGCCATCACAAGGTGTACATACATATATATGTATACTGGCACTTAGGCCATCACTGGATTATTATCCGTTTATTCATCAGAATAGGTATACTGGCCATCAGGCCATTAGGTATTATTCACAATGCATTACAACATCCACAAGTAATTAGGCCATTTAAATTACGATATTCATTCTCTGAGATTTCCAAGAGACCTCCATCATGGATCAATCCTCTTATGCTTCGTAACACCTGAATCTCTACATAGTAGCCATTTCCAAGGAGAATTCCACACATTAACGCACACATATAGTCATATTTGTTTCCTTCATGGCATATCGGTCAAGCTAAACCATTATTCCGTTACGGACAATCATACTCTCAATGAACCTTGTTCAATGCCATCCATGGCGATTCTCTCAACTTCTTCCTTATACATATAATACATAATTAATTCATCTCGCCTATGTTTAATCAGCACTACCTCCTTATGAGTTTAAATCCCATATTTCAATATATCTCAATTTAACAATTGACCAGCATTATAATTTCAAGTGGTCAAATCCCATAGGATTAATCATCAATTATTCTATTTATTTCTCTGCATGAACCATCTCAATTTGTTTAAGTGTACATCATCCATCAAGGACTTATAACTTCTAGTCAACATAAAATATTCAAACTCATGCCTAAGCATATCTGTTCATCATTTTCAATAACCCAACAGGTTCTAATCTTCCACCTTGATGAAGTCCCTCCACCACGTCCACCTGGACACATTGTTTTTATATACAACACACATACTTGGAAACTTCACCAATACCTTTTCCATACTATGGACTCATCTCAATTATATATCTTTATTATTCATGGTACTACAAGGTTCATCCATGCAATACCGTACATATCATAGATTTGTTTACAACTTTCACTTACAATCCAGCTTTATAAATTTCATCTACAAGGTCAGACAAAACATTTAAGTATGTTTCCCTGAAGTCCTATAATATTCATATTTTACTTACTGCCATCTCTTGTCCATGGAGCAGTCAACACTGCATCCACAACATCAGGCTAAGGACTTACATTTGGTGTTCCAAGGTTGCCACGCAGGCTTCTTACGATGACTACGCATGTAACACAAAGGAATGGGTTGATCAGACCCACACTAAGGAATCACATATGCAGTAATCGATAAGAATCTACATACAACTATGCAACACACAACACAACTATATATTCATTATCAGAGTTCCCTAACAAAACTGCTCTGATACCATAAAATGTAACAGCCCGTTACGTACCGGTATTGTTAACATTAATTATGATATTAAGCGCAGTTACAATCACAGCAGTTCATTTAAAAAAACGAGAATAGATTTTTTCCGACTATTACGCGAGCATTTAAATCATAAAAAGCGTAATAATTAAAAGCTGTGACCGTAACCGTAAACTCTTGCGGAAGACTTATTTCAACTATTTTTATAACTTACATCATTTATTATGAGTTACTAAGGAGTTCCCATAAACTCACTTAGCCTATTTCCAACTTTACATTTTTACCAATTCGAACATGTTTCACTCTAAATTTTTCTGAGACCAAACCGATCGCAACCAACCCTTCTTCTCAGATTATATTTTTGTATTACTTAATTCCCTTTTTAACAAGCTAACATACGCTCAATTCGGAGCTCATTTGCTCCGGTTATCGCCGTTTGAAGTTGGATAAGCAATTAGCCCAAACAACCCCAAAAACAGCTCCAAACCACTCACATTGCTCGAATTACTGCACTCAATCCACTCAACCATTTGCTCTCAAATTTTTATCCTACAAACTAGACATCTAAAAATTCATTTTGATATATCACACGCTTAATTTGGCGGAGAAACGAAGCGGGAATTAATTTCCCAAATCCGGTCCAGAATCTGCCTCAGGTGCAGGGGCACATGGGCAGTCCGTGTTTCTCTATTTGTTTCAGGCCGAAGATCAACCCAGAATTTCCTCAAATTTTGACACAAGGTAGAGGACATCTCAACCTTCAAAATGGCGTATGGCACGTCCCTAGGGGACTTCTATGGAGGGAGATATGCTCTCCCGAAGTTCGCCTAAAATCTGCCAATTCTACAGAAAATTCGCCAGAGTTTCCTTTGTTTTTCCAATAATCCCAAATTTGTAAAAGATCATTTAAACCTCAAATGTACCTAATAAACACATGATAATACAGTAATAATCCAATGGGTGGCACACACAAGGACCAACAACGCCTTGGGGCACTTACAACCCAATCCAGTTTATAGTTATTAAACATAGAGTCCATATTAATCATTCTTAAGTAGTTGCAATCACTAACACCTTTTTCATGCATATTTCCATCATACATATTATCATAACCTAAAATAGGCCTAAGGCCCTTCCATCATAATTAGACATGCATCAATACTATTACAATATGGCTTTACAAATTACAACTTGAAACTAAAACTTCAAATTACATTCTTCTAAAATTTCAACTTAATTTAAAAGACAACATAACCAAATACATGACTACTAGACTTAGGCAAAATGGCATGAACAAGATGCTAATGAAGCTACTAATAAATACAAATGACATGTTCATGCCCTAAGTCTAGCCTAGGCCACACGGCCAACAAAATGCAAAATATGAAGCGCTCCAGCGCTCACTCTGCGGGCCTCTTGCCCGAGGCTCCTGCTCCACTGCTACCTCCTGAAATAAATGCCCCGAGACGGGGTGAGATATACGAATATATCTCAGTAACCAAAACGGGATATAGCAAGGGATTTAGAGAATGGGGAATATAAAGAAAACAAAATACGACGATACGGGATGGTAACCCCAATTCCACGTACGCCCTCAGCATATATAAGCCTATGGGTATCATCCAAGGTGTGTTCACAGAAACCACAACCATGATGCCCAAACCAACCAAAACGCCAAAGACATTCCTAGTGTGCTCCTACCCGGATCACACACTATGACCGCAGTCAACTGGAACTCCCTCCTGGAGACCTATCCAGCGGAAGTCCGAAAATGCCCGAAGGCTAATAAAACTGTCTACTGGCCAGAGACTCGGTACTGCAGTACCCATAGCAATAACATGCATGCTCATGTGTTCTATACTATTCATACACACTTCCTACTGTTGCCATCAACTGGCAAGGTGGAACAGAAAAGGGGAACAAGCCCCAGTACCAAGAGGTTACCTTAATTCGTGTTTCCACAAGCTCCGCAGCAGCTTATCCCTCAACTCGGTACACAGCGGAATGCCTACACAGAGGACATTCCCAATCACTCTTAGTTCAACCCATACATGTTAATTTATAATTACACATGCAATGAACCAATTTCTTACCTCAATCCACTTGGTCCCGGACCAAGGGCAATTCACTGATTCAAGATTCGGGATTCAGGTCGACGTACGACAACCTATACAATAACGTACATCCATCAGTACTCGTCAAATAGTATCAAAACGCAAAAACACAAAAATCCTCCCCATCCTCCCTTGATGGTTCGACCATTGTAGTGTAAATGTGAGATTTATTTTTCTAAATTTTCTTTCTCATTTTGTTACGTCTCATTAGGTCGTCAATAGGCCAGTTCAAGTGCCGGTTCGTCATTTTCGCGTCGAATTACATCAAAACGCGAAAATCGCCAAATCACCCCTTTTCCCCTTGGAGGTTCGGCCATGTAGGTGTAAATTTGAGATTTATTTTCTTAAATTTTCTTTCTCATTTTATAACACTCCCTTAGGTTGTTTAGAGGCTAGTTCAATCGTCGTTTTTCCGTTTTCCGACATTTACGCATCGTTTTGCGAAATATTTCATTCTGGGCTCATTTAGGTCTCTAACACAATTCATTTTTTTCCATTGATTCAAACACTCTCCAAGCACAACACAACCCATCTAAGCACCATATAACTACACAAATCATCATCCAAATCATTTTTCAACATCAATTCCTCAATCTTTCCTCAAAGAATCGAATTTTACCCTATGGCATTCCAAGGAATTTCCATACAACTTTAATCATTCCACACCTCATACAATCCTATTATATCAACATGCAATCATACAACAACTCATCAATCCAATCCTAACACATTTTCAAAACTCAAAGTCATGACAACCTCAAAATTTTCTAAGTTAAAAATTCACATTTTTCATCAATAATTTTTATTGCATTTATGGCTACTACACATCATTCTAAGACACATTCATGTACAAACATTTTCCAATTGAGCTCTCTAAACACATCAATCCAACAAGCCCTCTTTAAGGTTCATAAATTCAACCACAAAATTAAACCATTGGAACACAAGGAAACTCACCCAAAAGCTTGGCACAAGGCTCCTCCTAAACATACTCCACCATTGGAGCATCAATCAACACCATTTTCACAAATCTAAAGGAAAGGGCCGCAGCTTTGGGGAGGGTTTTTCTCAAAATCTAGTGGCTTTCAAGGCTTGGGAGTACCACCAATGGATTTAGAAGGCCATTTCCAACAAATTTCAAGACAAGAATCAATGGATTTGGTGAAGAAATGGCTAAGTTATGGTGAAATGAAATCTTGGAGGGGAAGGGCTATGGTGGCTGCGGGTTTGAGCAAGAAGAGGGAGGAAAGTGATGCATGAATAGTGCCAAGCACATGTGGCTTAAGTCACTTAAGTGGGGTGGGTCTCACTGCCACCTCACGCGATTTAAAACTAATCCGAATTTTCCTCCGATTCCACTAAACGTCCGTAAATTCACAACCTATTTAGAAACTCAAATTTTTAACATTAACTATTCCCCTTTAAATAGGCTTGATCAGATGAATTAGGAGTCCTCCATTCGTTCGGAGAAAACACTGTTTTAAGCTATTATGCGCGCCATTGGCACGCTTCCCCAAACTGTCTTAATTTCATCGAATATTATAAGAAATCATATTTCCTAACTCATTAGACCATTTTTAACTCATATTTGAAACCTAGAGCTCAAAACTCAATCGGCACGTTTTACGGTGCAATCGTACCGCGGTATTTTTACCCGCGAAAAACACTATTCACTGATTTTTCTGAAACTTGCCTGTCCACTCAATTTTTCGTTCTGAACCCATTTCCAGGGTTATTTTTACCATCTGAGACCTTCTACTCAATTTTTATCTTCCTAGGGTTGCGTGTTGGCTAATTACCGTTTTGCCCTTTCTTTGTATTTTGGCCTAATCTTTTGGATTTTCACTAATCCATCACTTGATTGCTCACTTAATATTTTAACTACTTGATTTAAAATTGTGAGGTGTTATAAGTACCCAACCTTTTGCTGAAGAAGGAAATAGGCTTGTCATTTTGTAAAAGAACCGCTCATATACCAGCATTAGAAGCATCGGTTTCTACCACAAAATGAGCTGCAAAATCTGGAAGAGCTAGTATAGGAGTAGAAATCATCACCTCCTTGAGCTTCCTGAATGCTCCTGCTGCGGTTGTGGGCCAAGAAAAATTTCCAGCACCTTTTAACAGCTCTGTGAGAGGGAGAGCTATAGAAGCATATCCTTTTACAAATCGTCGATAGTACCCCGTCAAGCTAAGGAATCCCCTAAGCTGTTTGAGGGACTTAGGTTCTGGCCATTGCAACATGGCTTCAATCTTCTTCGGATCAGCAAAAACCCCTTGTCTGGAAACAACATGTCACAAATATTCAATTTTATCCACTCCAAAAGCACACTTGCTGACTTTCACAAAAAAATAGATGTTGTTTTAAAAATTGTAAGGCCAGTTTGAGGTGCTCTACATGCTCCAAGATGGACTGCTAAAAATCAAAATATCATCAAAAAATACAATTATGAATTTGCGAAGGTAAGGTTTGAATATGTGATTCATCATGGCTTGGAAGGTTGCGGGTGCATTGGTTAAGCCGAAAGGCATAACTAAGAACTCATAGTGCCCTTCGTGGGTTCTAAATGCAGTTTTTGGCACATCAATTAGACTCATCCGTATTTGGTGGTACCCTGCTCGCAAATCAAGCTTTGAATATATTGTAGCACCTCCCAATTCGTCCAATAATTCATCGATGGTAGGAATCGGAAATCGATCCTTTGTAGTGGCAGCATTCAAAGCTCTATAGTCAATACAAAACCGCCAAGAGTTGCCTTGCTTTTTCAACAGTAAAATTGGAGAAGAAAAGGGGCTATGGGAGTTCTGAATAAATCCTGACTTCAACAATTCCCCCAACTGTTTCTCAATTTCAGTCTTTTGGCAGTGAGTATACCTATATGGCCTGATATTAATTGGATTGATCCCTTCCAACAAATGAATGAAATGGTCCATCCCACGAAAATGGGGAAGCTTATAAGGAACAACAAACACCTCCTGATAAGATACAATCACGTTCCATAGTCTAGGTTCTAGCTTGGCCTTGAGTGATAAAAGCTCTGAGTTGACAACGGCCCCTTGTGCTCCACCCGACAACAATTCCAAAGCACAACACGTTGCACAGTCCAAGCAACCTTCCTCTGAGGCGAAATTTGTCACCTTCAGATTATGCACCCCTTGAAGGACAATAGTTGATCCACCCCACACAAATTCCATTGTTAACTGTCTATAATCATAAGTCACCTTCCGAAGCATTTCGAGCCAAGGCATACCAAGAATGGCATGAAGGGTAGCTAGCTCAATAACCCAAAAATCCACATGAAATAGTACATTTTGCAACTTAATAGGAACTTGCAAACACTTACGGTCAGAAAACAAAATTTCCCCATTACCAAGAAAGACACGGAGCTTATGAGAACGTACTGTTGGCAAATTAAGCTGATCAACTAAATGGCTCTGAATAAAATTGTGTGTGCTACCAGAATCAACCAAAACAGAAATGATAATGCCTTCTAATGATGTAACGCAAGTCAAAGAGTGCTTATGATCATTTACACATAATGCATGTAATGAAGCATCATTAGTTTCAGTAAAACCTGAATCTGCCTCCAAAGAATTTGTTCCTCTTCAGGATCAGGCTCATCTGAAATCTCTTCCCCAATGAACAACATCATTTTAGACTTGCATCTATGCTTATTAGTCCACTTCTCATCATAGGTATAACAGAGTCTCAACTCTCTTTTCCTCTGCAATTCCTCATTGAGCACATGTTTAAAATTCGAAGGAGGAGGAAATGCCAAAGGCCGAGTCTGGTTTGAACTGGGAGTTGTTTGAGACGAAGAAGTATTCTCAGCAGAAACTGAAGCTCGCGGAAAAAATTTCTTTGAACCCGTAGCAAAAGAAACTCTGAGTTCCCCATGATGATCATCATAAGCCATGGCTAATTGGATCGCCTGATGCAAGGTGAGTGGTGCTCTCAATTGCGCAACACTACGTAGTTCAGCTTGCAATCCCGAAACAAAAAAATGCATGAGTAAATCATCATCCAGTTTCATTCACCAATGACTCGAAGCGTTGAATATAATCACTCAGGGAAGAAGTCTGAGTAAGCTTAGATAAGGCACCTTTTAGACTAACAAAAGTTGAAGTACCAAATCTTTGACGTAATGCTACAGTAAAAACCTTCCAAGAATTGATAGTTCCACTATTAAACATCCACTGGAACCAAGCGGCAACCATACCTTCCATGCGAATTCCTGCTAAAGGAACCTTAGATTCTTCAGGAATGTGTTGGAGATGAAAGAATAGTTCAGCTTTGAAGATCCACACATTCGATGTCGTACCATTGAAGAGCGGAATCTCCATTCGTACTCCCTTAAGCAAGGAACGTTGATCTCCCACATCGTTATGCTTCAGTGTTGAAAGCGAAGAGGAAAACTGTGGAGTTACCGAAGAATCCTTCGCATGCACTGATCACGAAAAAAGGTTTCCTGAAATTGCTGCATTTGAGAAACCAACACGGAGATCTGATTCTTTGTATCAGAAGCTTGAAGACGAAGCTCCTCGAGATTTGAATCTACTCGCAGTTGAAACGAGTTGAGTTCTTCCGATAATTCTTGCACCTTCATGACGGTGATGCAAAGAAAATCAGTGAAGAATGAAAGCACCAATAATAGGGTGTGAACCCTAATGGCAGAGGAAAGGAACAGAGGAGACTGAAAGAAAAATCTAGAAATTTTATTCAACACCAGAATAGTCTCCAACACTTATCTTTATACAATACCATTCACATTGGTATGACACGTAAGGCTATGTACCTGTTGACACTTACAAGTAAGGCTATACACTTGAAGATAAATTATAGAGCAACTAATAGAAGGTATTTTATTATATCACACGTGTCTCACATCACATGCCTTAAGCTATATACTCATCTAAACGTGTTGAACTCCTCTTAGCCCTTGTTGATCTTCGCACCGTAACACATAACCATACAAAAGATGAAAGCATTAAATGTGGAGAATCATAACCATACATCTATTATTGTTGTATGTAAAGTAGCTGTAGAAATGATTATATATATATATATGTAGGAGCAGGATATTCTTACACCGGTGTAAGAGTTAGAAGTCTTACACTCAATATTGATCATTGATCCACTTGTATCCAATGGCTCATATTACTAAAAAATTAGAGCCTTTAGATATAAGTGGGGTCAATGGACAAGATTGAGAGTGTAACTTACACTGGTGTAAAATGTTCCTCACTCCTATATATATATATATATATATAAATATATAGTAATTAATTCACTTGTATCTAATAACTTATACAATTAATAAGTTAAATTCATTAAATATAAATAGATCAATGACCATAATTAAAAATGTAACTTATATATGTTGATACCTCGTCTCTGGGTGCCTAGGTATTCACCATAAATCTTTTGTCATTTGAACTTCGCCTTTCAGTAGAAGGCTATGCCCCATCCTAAGGTGCTGCTAGATGAAAGGATCTTATCAACATCCATGAATGAGAAATCATAGTATAGATCAAACTGTCGAATCGAAAAAATTGGGTGCTATCATATAGCTTTGTATCGGCTAAGTTCACGAGTTGTAGATAAGCGGACTCGAATCGCTGACATCCGCCACAGGGTAAACCACCGCCTCTCAGGCCCCGACTAATTTTACCATAGAGGCCGACGATAGACAGTAACTCCCCCCGAACATAGCTTACAACTTTCATCGTACTGTGCTCTCCAAAGAGCAACTCTTATCAAAATCTCAAAAGGTGCTAAGTTGGAATCTCATTCTAACTCAGGATTCTTGTGGTTCCGAAGGATCCAACTACAGGAGAACCGGGAACGGGGAGCTTCCCCCTCCCTTTCCGCCTGATTCTTTGATCTTAAAATGATCGGAAGAGATGCAACATTAAGAGCAATTCGTAGAAGTGGTATAGTCTTAAATTTTATACGGGATGTAACCCTTATGCCACATAATGGATGTAGATCTCCAAAAAAAAAGACGTGTGTAAAACTAAAAATAAAAATCGAACAGATTTCAAGTTCAAGAGAAATGTTTTTTAAGGGTTGATGATAAGAATATATATTACTATGGTTCGAGAGAAAGTAAGAGTATCTACTCTGACACTACATTAGAAGTGTGTTGAATCAAGAGTAGACAGTAAGTGTCTTTATTATGGACGCTTTATTCTATCTCCACTTATGAAAGGCCAAGCCGATACAATAAGCATTGCGATGTGAAGAGTTTTGCTCTGAGAAATAGAGGGTACATGTATCACAAGTGCAAAATTTGAGAAGATACCACATGAATATTCTACCATAGTGGGTATTCAAGAACCAGTACATGACATTTTAATGAATTTGAAATAAATTGTATTGAAAAATCATCTGTATGGAACTCAGGACATCATTTTACCACCTTCTGTGTGTGTGTATACATCAACATAAGTTACATTTTTAATTATGGTCATTGATCTATTTATATTTAATGAATTTAACTTATTAATTGTATGAGTTATTAGATACAAGTGAATTAATTACTAAAAATAAGTGTAACACCAACAAAGCCTGACACAGTTGATAGATAGCTGGGTTCTTAACATGCTGACAGAGGTTCGATCCCTGACCGTGCGTATGGAAAAGACTTCGTTAAAAATAAGTATAACGTATTATATCTTATATACTAGGAAGGAGGAGTAGAGTACATAAAATTTGTTAGAAATTAAAAATTGATTTTGTATAAGTAGCTTTACTTTCAAACGTTTTGGATTTTCTTCAGCTACTAAAGTATCAGAGTTTTGTTATCAAAAGAAAAAAAAAAGTATCAGAGTTTTTTTTTATCAATATTGTTTTTAAATTGGTATAATATGAAAGAAGTTTGGTGAAGTGTAAGCTAATTTTCAAGATGTAATTTTTATCTTAAAATTACGAAAATGTGATTAATAAATAATTATTTAAAATATTTCACTATTTTTATATGAAATATAAATTAAAAATATGATTAACATACACTATTGTTATATGTAGTGGTTAGGGGTGAAACTGGGCCGGGCCGGCCTACAGGGGCCTACGGCTCGGCCTACATCAGGCTAGACCTGACTTAGTATATTTTGTATAATAGGCCGGGCTCGGGCTTTAAAAAAGCCTGTTTAGTAAAATGGCCGTAGGCCCACTTTTAAAAGGCTGGGCCTATAAGCCTACTGGTCGGCCTATATTGTACTATTTATTTTAAATAAAATAAAATATAGTAAGTATGCCTTGAAGAAAAAAAAAGATATAAATTTAATCAATTGCAATTATTTATAAATTAATTATATTCGATTATATTTTAATAGAAATCTTACTTTATTTCTTATATAGGAGGAACCAACATCTCAACATGTTAGATTGTGTATATGAATATATTAAAAGATTTTTGGGAGAGGTTATTCTTACTACAAGCATCATGATGTGTTTGTTAGATTCATGTAGTTATTTTAATTTACATAGTATGGATTTGTTTGTTGGATATGATGAAATATATGTTATTTAGTTTGAGCATTTTTCTTTTGAAAATGACTTAAATGCATATTGTATGAGTTTTGTTATGATTCATGATTCTGTTTGGACGTTGAAATTATGATTTTTGGTGTAGCAATAGAATTTGAGTACTTTGTAAAGTTGATTCATGGTTCTGCTTGGAAGTTAAAAATTAACAGGCTAACGGCCCAAGCCAGGTCATTTGTTTTTTTATAAACGGGCCAAATCAGGCTAACAGTTAGACTCATACTAGGCTTGGGCAAGGCCAAATTAAAATTTTTTGACGTAGGCTTGGGCTTTTTGGGGCAAAGCTTGGCCCAGCCTAGCCCACTTTCACCCCTAGTAGTGGTACTTTTTCCATAACATTAAAGCTGAAGACTAATCATATTTCGATCAGTGGATTTCTTTTAATTTTAATATGAAGGTTGCAGGTAATTCATCAGAGAATTGGTTGTCCGTATTTTTCTTGATGTGCTGTAAGTCTTGGTCGTGGCCTAATGAAGTTCTTCATGGGGCTTCTCTGCTTGCGATAAATGACAGGGAGAGGGTCATTCGTAATCTGGATGAGGAGATAAACGATGCTTTTTGTAATCTCACTAGCAGATATATTAAGAGCAGAACTATCACTATTGATATTTCTTGGCAGTTTCTTGTGCTGGTGTTATTAAGGTTAATATTGATGGAGCTGCTCGTGGAAATTCTGGTATTGCAGCTTGTGGGGGTGTGACGTGAGATGCTAGTGGGAAGTAGTTTGGTGATTTTGCTTACAGGTTGGTGTTTTATTCTTCTTTCAAGGCTAAATTGTGGGGTGTTCTTAAGGGGTTGGAGATGGCTTGGGGTGCAGCTATCACAATGTGATTATTGAAAGTGATTCCTCCAGTGTAATCACTTTGCTCACCAAGCATGGTGTAGCAATCCGTGAGTGTCATCTGATATCTCGCATACGGACATGAACTCAAAAAAATTGGTCAGTGGTCTTTCGTCATATCTTTAGAGAAGGGAGTACTTGTGCGGATTGGTTGGCTAATTTCATTTTGGATGATGAAGAACAAGTTTCTAAGAGAATTTGGTGGGAGCTTTCCTTTGGTATAAACCTTTTGCTTCTTGCTGATTTGGTCACTACCAGTAGACCACGAGAGGTGGTGTGTAATAGTTAGGTTCTTATTTTTGTCTGTTTTTCTTTTGTTTGTGTGGGCTTAGGCCTTCCTAATTATCAAAAAAAAAAAAAAAAAAAATTGAAGACTAATCCAATTGATCTTAGTAGCGACCCAATTAGATCCCAAGATTGACCTGTCCACAAAGGATAATTTATTCCCTCAAACGGAAAATCGGATTAACACCAATTGGTTTTTTTTTTTTTTTTTAAAAAAGCGCCGAAGACTATGAATACCCATATTTACACAAATAATTGGTAAATTATTTTAGATTTTCGTCAACGCTTATTTATGACAACGTAGCATTCACATCAATATTGCATAAGAAAAACCTTGGAATAAGAACTTTGGGATGAAAGTACAGGCTTCATGGGAACAGAGAAATTAAAATCAAAATTGATACAATATCTCACTCTCTTTATGCGATTCCATTGGACCACATAGTTGGCAAAAGCAGTACTTACATGCACATTGAAAGTAAGGATCGTATATTTTGAGACAAACATGACTATATCCAAAGAGATTATGGTTGGCATAAGCACTTCAAGAGCACCAAAAGGCCTGCAAAAGAGTCGGAGACACCTCACAAGGTTGTGGTTTCTATAACATAATATATATATATATATATATGAGGTAGGATCCTTTGACACCGGTGTCAAAAAAGATCAACGACTCTGATTTGCAAGCATGTGACACCATTGATCTTTTTTTATCTGACGACTCTCGGATGAGATGTCAAATTTTAAATTTGACACTAGTGTCAAAGGATCCTACCTCTATATATATATATATATATATATATATATATATATATATATATATAAAAGAAAGTTATATTTATAAATTTTCTATTTATAAAATACATCATATCTTATCGGTAAAATACTTTTGAATGAAATCTTACAGTAAAACATAGTGTAGTTTGTAAGTTTGTAACAATAAAAATTTGTCAATATAACTCTCCTCATATATATGGGGGAAAATATTGTAACAACCAAGTTGTGTTACTACCATATTACTACCAATCAATCTCATCGTTAGATCGATTATGTTGATCTAACAGTAATATTTATTTCTCTCTTTGTATGGTTATTATTCTCCATATTTAAAGTGAAAACATTAAATATGAGAAATTATAACCATACAAAGGTGAAAATAAATATAAAGGATTAAATTTGAGAAATCATGACCATACAAAGATGGAAATAAATATAACATTTGGATCAATATAATCGATCTAAGGGTGAGATTGATTGATAGTAACATGGTAATAACACAACTTGATTGTTACAATATCTTTCCCCTATATATGTGTGTGTGTGTGGGGGGGAGGTTATATTTACAAACTTTTTGTTTACAAATTACACTAAGTATGACCGGCCATACTTCAATCAAGAGTGTATTAGTGTAATTTGTAAAAAATGTTTGTAAACGGGTCTTTTCCATATATATATATATATATGGGGGGAAGATTATATTTACAAACTTTTTGTTTACAAATTACACTAAGTATGACCGGCCATACTTCAATCAAGAGTGTATTAGTGTAATTTGTAAAAAATGTTTGTAAACGGATCTTTTCCATATATATATATATATATATATATATATATATATATATATAACAATTAGATAACTCAATTGTGCAGAGAAATACCAAAATAGAAAACTAATTAAAGGAACTGAAAATGCATACGTTGAAGATGCATATTACGGGTCTCTTCCAAGCTTTGTTTGCCTTATTGAGTTTTCTCAACATGTCATCCTCAGAGCATATCTTACCAGGAGAGACTAAAAACACTGTCCTCTTTATTGGAGGAGACCACAAACCACTTTGCTCATAATCAAAATCGAATTGAGATGCATCAAAGAATTTTCTTAGAAGCCTTTCAGAGAAGGATTTTGAGACAATTTGAATGCTTGGACTTGTTGTGGAGGACAATGCTGTTTCCTGTGATGATGGGGGTGATTCAGAAGAGTCTTCAGACAGAGACATTGAGAAGTGTTATGTGAAAGAAGAACAACACACACGTTGTGTTGCACACATATAATATTGATAATGGTGAGAACTACTTTCTTTCTCAGGTACATTCATAAAGAGGAGTTTGGGAACATCAGCGAATCATGGTAGGGACTGAGGGTACCATGATTGGAGTTTCTTATTTGGTGCCTTGGTCCTTCTAGCTATCAACAAGTGGGGGCCTTTTATACTCATAGAGGGGGGGAAATTTTGCCTTAAAAATTGGAAAAGATGTGAAGTTTGAAGAACCCCCACCCTTTCAACACTATTAGGTGAACTTTCAAGTCCGTTCTAAGGATTAAACACTTCTGAAGTTAAAGTTAACACATTTATTCAACTTCTACATTATAAGTGGGTGTTAATTAGTAGGTGTTGTATGCAAATTTAGATGGGTTTTAATTTTGTGTCAGCAAAGACTAATTTGAATTTTGAAATTGATCTAGAAAGGTATCGCTTGATTATAAGGTACAAAAAGGCTAGATCAGAGTTATTGGGAACCACACATACAACGTATTCGAAAAGTGATTTAATGTAGGGTAAAAGACACCATCATTATAACTTTCGGTAACTTTATAAAGGACATTTATATGTGTGATCAGAGATCCATGCAGGTAGCTCTACGCACAGCACAATGATTCTAATTTCTGGGAAAACGAAACTATTTTGCTCTGCTGCTCATGTGCAAGGGTGGCTTCCCCCTTGCATATGATCATTAATGTCTCTGATTTATTGTAAATGTTATATTTATATTCAACAATTTTAGGAGCAACTCTAATGAAGGAAAAAGCTATATTTGTCATTCATTATAAGAGATAGGATATTTCTATTATCAATTTTTTCTATTACCACTCTACTACCACTTTAATCACCACTCCATTGCCTTATATTTGTCATTCATTATATGAGGTGGATATTCATACTATCAATTTTTCTACTACCACTGTAACATCCCCGTCTCGAGCCGGTTCAATTAACATACATATGATACAAACAGAAACAGCGGAAGACTTAACTTACGAAAATAGGAGTTAACTTTTTCTTTTTCTTTAATCCCTTTTTCACATGACATGCTACATTGCATATTATTTTCTAATTTAATTCTTATTGACGGAGACGAAAATCGGACAGAGTAACCTTTGTAAATCGGACAACTGCAAATCCCAGTCTCAAGGGTTCCTGATAAACAGTTCATACCATATATGATTTTAGAAATACCAAATTTCCATGTAGGACTATATACCCATCCATGGGCGCATGCATAACCTAGCTCTGTGCCACTATGTCTAACAGCATGCAAATCCAACATGTAAACATATAGCTGAATACTACATCATAATATAAACATGCCTGAATACACAATCGTACATGCATCAAAATGGAAACATATACAAAACATATACAGACCATATATAAAATAAAGGATCAGACATCATGATCCACAAAATAATAGAATACGAAACAACATAAATACACTCCAAAATAGCAGTAGCCTACAACTACTCCAAAATCCAGTCTGTCGTAGCACCTCTACTCACGGGTCGTATCCCTGCCACGTGAGGGCTCACCGGCGATCTGAGAACCTGAAATGATGTCCCCAAAAAGGGGTGAGATAACAAATATCAATAAGCTCCAGGTTTATAGAGAATTCTCCATACCCCTGGGCTCACTCCTGCATGAAAGACAGATACAAAGTATACAAAGCAACATATATCCGATATCATCACTAAACAAACATATATACATATCTTTTCAGAGGCGTACGCAGTCATTCCCAAGGGAGGACCCCAAGTGGAAATCAACGCACGTGTTCCCAAGGGAGGACCCCAAGCGGAAACAGAATATATCAGAGGCATACACCGTCAGTCCCGAGGGAGAACCCCAAGCAGACATCAGTGTACAATACAATCAATTGCCAAAGATCAATACAGAAATCATATCAGAACAAATCATATCATGTTATCAAATAGCTCTATATGAATGCATCTATACAAAGCATCAAATACAATCATACAATCCAACCATAGTTCACTAACCATGGTGGAGCATTCAAGCAGGAAAAGACTCCTTAAACATAGAGCTTACCTTTTGAAGCTTTACCGATTTGCTCACTTGTAACACAAGTTACCTATTAGCTCCAAAGGAAATCCAAAGACGCTCAGTGTTGGGTGGTTTGCTGATGGTGGAAAAATATAAGTTCTGATGGAGGACGTTCCTCTGTTCTATATTGGTGGTAGAACACAGACTCGTTCCCTTACTTCCAACTCAAGTGCGCAAGTGCACGCATCAAGTAATAATGGGTGTATTAAGGCCCAGATTATCGTTCCCACGAGGATAGAACTCTAGATATTGTCTTACACTATTTTATAAAGAATGAAAATGAGAAGAAAAGTTAGTGAATGAACTGTATGGTCAAACGTTCCCTACTGTCTTGACAACGTTCCTCAGGACAGTAAGTTCAATCTGATGGCAAACAATTGCTTGCTGCATTATATATGTGATCCTTCCTGTTTATAAGAAGGTGAGATAATAATCATTGGAGATTTGGTAGATAGATGATTAAATAAAGTAAAAATAATAAAACAGTACTAACTATAATTAAGAGACAACAAGTGGATGGTTTTAAAAACAGTTTAACAGAAGGAACGAATTCATTGCTCCATTCTTAAATAGTTATTTCCTCTGCTCAAGACTTAGCACTTTTTGGCTTTGTCCCAGTTTCTTATCTGCCAACTCCGATTCCTAAGCTCATGGACTAGATGGCTCACAAGTTTCTATATTCCTATGGCTCCCTTGACTCCAACAGGTACTCAGTACAGAACCTTAAAGTGGACGAAGCGGCCCCTTATTCCTAAGGTGACCAATAATATTTTTGCCATGACACTACCTGCCCCCAATGGCTAAGCTGTCTGAAATCCCTTCCTTATGGAAGATCCTTTTTTAGTATGTGTTCAATTTCCATTGATACACAATGAATATAGCTTACTTAGCCAAAGAAATACAAAAAGCTTCAGTCAAGAGTTTCAAAAATAATTCTTTAAGAATGTTGCAATTTATCCGTCCCACAGATAGTTCAGCCCATGGCTGATGTTTTAAACATAATTATTCTAAACTGAAGTCCCATAGACCCGAGATTCAGCTCAGAGATAACGAATGGAACGAAAAGAAGAAACACTTATATTAAATTGAAAGACAGTTTACAACAAACCATAAAAATGAAGAAGGTGGTTTGATGCCTGTGATGAGTCTTAGGGGATGATACAGAACAGAGAAGAAGGGTTGTCACTTAACTACAATTACAACTATATAAAACTAAACTACTAACTACTACTAGGTGATCTCTTCTTTTAGGACTTTCAATCCCTCCAGTATTCGATGATATTTTTGTGTTTGGGACGTCCTATTTATAAGCAGAAGATGACTGTAAGTCTCGTAAATCCTTTGGAGCTGGTTTCTTGAATGAAGGGATGGGACGGTGGCAACAGTGTTTAGAAGCTTTGCAAATTGCTTGATGGGACAGTATTTGTTGATGATTAGCTGTGTTCTGCAGTCCCCCCATGCCTTGCTTTCTTCTTGGCCAATGAGAACTCTTGATTCTCTGCTCTTTACGTTTCCTGGTTCTTAACTGGTACACCGCCTCTGCTTTTAGAAGACTTTGTTTCCACGTTTTCTGCAAAAGGGACAGAGGCATTAAATGAGTGAAGCAGGTGCATTAAATGCGTCTCAGTTCGTTCCCCATTTAATATATTTTAAAGGAATACATCACCATACGTTCCCCTACTGTGTTTTTGTCACAAATGTGTAAAACAAGTGTTTTTCATGCTGAAGTTGCTCATCAGATGATGGAACATAAGGTATTTTGCCATCAAAATGGGCTTAGATGGGAACGAATTTACGTCCCATCACTCAGTCCCTAGGCACACCTAGAGAAAGAATACGAAACAAAACTTAATAAAATATGCCATATCATTACAAGACATACACTTTATTGTTTTCCTTTTATTTCTTTTCATTTATGCCAATCCACAAGTCATAACTAGTTTTCTTTTTTACTTAATCATATTAGGTCATGAGTGGTGGTTCTTTGTTCAACAAATCCCCACAAAATTCCACATATTCGCTTAGTCTTAGAATAGTCCCAAAAGGCCTTTAGAACACTTATTACTCCTCTTAGCACCTAAAAGCCTATTTTTTCCAATTTAAGGCAAGGTGCCCATTACAAAGGAGCTATAAGATTTCTCTTTGTCTACTGCCTAAACCCAAGCTTAGCCACCTATATAAATTATTGTACGCATAAAAGTGTTCTCACTTGGCGAAATAGTAACTCCAAACGTATACCTCCTTTGAAAATGGCCAAAACTCATTTTAAGGCCATACAAAGGAGCTATCTTATTTTCTTTTTTATTTCACGAAAGCAAAGGTTCATACACCTTAGAATATTATTCCACGCATAAAAGTATGCTCGCTTTGAAAAATAGTAACTCCTAGCACATACCTCCTTTGTAAATTACTAAGAGGCACATAAAGGAAATCATGTCAATTTCATGATTCCAATGCTTTAGTCCATCAAATTCAAGCTTATCATACAACCATAATCATCATTAGGTAATAAAACCCTTTTTACACATTAATTCATCCATTTATGCCTCAAAATATAAGACACCACTAAGCGTCATTCAATTAATTCACTCAATTCACAACTTACATATACATATAAACCTTCACAAAGTGTCCAATTATTTTTTGAACATTAAACCCTAATTTTTCACACCATGGCTGAACCTAATGGGAGGGATTCAAGGGAATTTTTCAAATTTTAAACACATGTTAATGTTTATTTCACATCCTAACTTCATTAACAATACTAATCCATCATAAATTTCAATATTCCAACTCAACAATATTCCATAACATATGCTCATAATATTCAAAACTTAAATCATGACATTTTCTCCAAAAACACAAGAGGGGAGTTAGGGCATTTACCTTAGAAGCTTCAAATCACTAAGAGGAAGACAATCCAAGCCTTCAAGCCAAGAAAAATATCATTTTTCTCCTCTTGTGAACAGTACCCGCGACCTAGGGATGCAGAAATCTCTCAATATAATGACTCTAAACTAAAACTAAGCTATGGGTTTTGTAGAGGATGAAATTTGACACACTTTACGCTTTGGAATAGATTGATTTCATCAATCCTAGCTCAAGTTATGAGCCTTGGAAGATTTGATTTCAAAACCTCCATTTTCTTCTCTCCCTCTCTGTCGCTGCCCGTCCGTGGATATGAAGAAATGAATGAATAGTAACTCACTTGAGTTACTTAATTGAGTTCACTATACCAGCGAGTATAAACTTATCTATCTATACATCTCCATTCATTACCAAACTTTACCCACTGGACTAGAATATTTTTCTAGTCATATTACTAACTTTACTTTCACTTTTCGGGTAACTTTGTTTACCCGCATTTTTACCCCTTAACTGTCATTTTAACTCCTTTTTCATCTAAGGTGACTTTAATTCTTTTACTTCTAATTATTCTTCAATATTAAATCCACAACTACTAGTGAGGGTTATTATAACCACATTACTATTACTTTAATCATCATTGGATTCAATTTTTTTTTCTCTTTCTTCATTCAACTTTTCCTCTAATTCAATGGTGATTAGAGTGGTAGTAGAAAAATTGATAGTATGAATATCATACCTCTGACTCTCATTGTATAGACTTGAATACAATCTATAAATTGGAAAGGTGGCTATATTAAGGCCTGTCACTCAATCCGAATTAATTACAAAATCATGATAAAATTGAAAAGAAATAAAAGGGTATGGAATCAGATTAAGAATTAATTCGCTGGATACACATAGAAGTCAACCATACATAAAATGAAATAATTAAGCAAAATCATATCATAAATTAGATCTCAATCCACTACTAGAAAAACTTGTATAGTGACAGAATTGCTATAGAAATTTCGTCACTAATTTCTTCTTCGCTATTATTTTCCGTAGCAAATTCCCTCGCAAACTATTTTGTGAGGGAATTTGTGACGAAAAGCAGTAGCGAGGATGAAATTAGCAACGGAATTTTCATAGCAATTTCGTCACTATACAGGTTTTTTCTAGTAGTGATCGCCGATTCCGATGCAATATAATCCAAAACTAATTGCGGATTGATTCTCAAAATTCAAACGCGATTCATTCTTCTACTTGAATCTAGGTGATCAATCAACCTTGTCTCGCAACACTTTCCCTCAAGTCTGGTCGTAGATGTTGATCATCCTCAGCTTTCCACTTAGTTCTTCAAATTTGACTTTTGACAAGGCCTTGGTGAGGACATTTGCAACTTGAGAATTTGATAAGATATAACTCAATTCCACTATGCTTGATTCAATCTTTTCTTCTATTAAATGTCTATCAATCTCTACATGTTTAGTGTGGTCATGATGAATGGGATTCTTTGCAATACTTATAGATGTCATGTTGTCACAAAACACATTCACGGGCAAGTTAAGGATGGGTTCTAATTATTTGAGTAGCCTCAATATCCACATTTCCTCACACACTCCAAGAGTTAAGGCCCAAAACTCAACCTCCGCACTACTCCTGGCAACAACGTGTTGTTTCTTGTTTCTCCAAATTAGGATTGGCAAAACGGGCCAACCAGGCTCAACCCGCATGCAACCCGAAAAAAATGAGTCGGGTTAGGGTTGGCTTGGAAAAAAAACGAGCCAGAAAACCCAACCCGAGTCGGGTTAGGGTTGGCTAGCGGGTTGGCTCAAAAATATAGCTCGTGGGTTGGCTTGAAAAAATAGCTTGCGAGTTGGCTCAAAATTTGGCTCGCGGGTTGGCTCAAAAATTGCTCGTGGGTTGGCTCATTTTCAGCCTATTTAGATGAACCTGTAGTATTAATGCACCAGCTATGTGGCTTCCATCAGCTTAAACAAAGGGTTACAAAATGAGAAATAAAGCAAAATGTTCTAATTTCGATTTTTCTTCACAATAAATTTGCGCAAACATCAAGAAACAATGAAAACCACTCGCTACCAAGTGAGTAAGATATTTGAATCAAACAAAGCCAGCACAACCTAACAATATAAAAATGGAAGCGATGTGAGAAGACTAGGGACTTGGGCTTAGGGAAGGAAAAAAGACAATGACAACATATGTGGATTTTGTCCATTTTTGTATATTATATTTTGTATTTATAAAAAAAAAAAAACTCAACCCGCGAGCTAGCCTGTTTGACCTGCGGGTTAGCTTGTTTTTTCTGAGCTGGCTCGGGCCAGGTTGCCTCGGGTTGGCAGCTCATTTTTGCCAACCCAACCTGACTCATTTTTTATGGGTTATGAGCCAACCCGTTTTTGCCAACTGTAACACCATATTTATATCCGGTAATGTTATCATATCATCGTGTTAAGCTGCGCTTAATTAAAAATGCGGAATATCTTTTTCTTTTCAATTATGATGTCATTATCATTACCAACTTGAAATACTTAATTCATTTTCCAAAACATTGCCTATATGTAAATTGCAAAAGATAGCTAACTGAAATACCTCATTAAATAAATAACAGATATAAGTCTCTAGTTACGGAACTACAACACCAGACAACTACCAGTTTATACAACTCAAACTAAAGTACTAACATCAAGTGGCATGGACAAACCCCATGCTCACACAAATAAGGCAACATAGTCTCAACATCATCAACATAATAATTTAAAGGCGGAAAACATAAACAACATTCCAATCCAGTTATGCCAGCATAAATGTAACAGCAATATCATCAACTAAGCTCTGGCCTCCTGCCGCCAGAGGCATCAGCCCCCAAGTTACTTGAACCTGAAATAAGCATTCCCCAAACGTGGGGTGAGATATCTAAACAAGAAATCTCAGTAAGACAAGGGGTCCTCAAGGATCTTCCACCCCAAGCTCACTTACATGTGCAATATAAGTTCCAAACGTAGTTCAACAATATCATTTCTAAAACAGTGCAATGCAGCAGATAATCATGTCATGTATGTCAATACTATTCTAGTGGCCATAGAAATGCAGGATTTATATACGTCTAATACCCACAAATAGTGCAAGATGCTACTTGCATCCACCTCGGATCACCGTCTTGTATGACGCTACATTCTCAGGCTTATCGTCTAGATGGAACAACACATGCATATTAAAAGCCATTACACATAAAACTCAACAGCATTTCAAAATATCAAAGCATGTAACACAGCATGCATATAACCATACCCCCATGGGGCATGGTGGAACAACAACATGGCTAAACCGAGGACACAAAATCTTACTTTGCAAGCTAGTTATCCAAGCCAAGAGTCTACAATACCTCAGAGTCCACAAACAGCCAGATCACAATCTGTTATGGACCAATCATATATCATTAATAAACTCTACAAGCATACAACATAAAGACAACGCCTTCCTTTTACGCTTTACGTCTTAAGGCTTCTCACAATCCATAAGCCCTTAATCACTTGATTCTGACTTAGTTCAATTAAAACAGAAGTTCAACTTCCTCAATATAGGGTCCACAAACCCTCAATAGCCTACTGTATGAACAGTGCAACTACTGTTCTTCGAAATCCCAGAATATCCGAATATTTGTCGGGGGCATATCCGGATATCAATATCTGGATATCTCACTGGCAATAACCGGATATCAATATCCGGATATTCACAATCCCATATCCGGATATCAATATCCGGATATCCATATCCGGATACCCATATCCGGATATCCATATCCAGATATTCACAACTAAATATCCGGATATTTTGCGACAGAACCCAGATTCTGCATTTCGCGAAAATCCATTCTAAAGGTCCAACTTTTACTGATTACAGAAGCTTAAACATGCATTTCTAAGTGTGTTAAGCATTACCCAACGTTAGGTTATCAACTTTAATCCATTACATGCATCAAGGTTCCATTTTTAACCACTTAGACTCATGATCCAAGGTGATGAAGCTTACCCAAGCTTAAACTCAGCAAACAATGATGCTCTTGGAGCTCACTTGAAGCTCCCAAAGTCCAGCACACTCAAGGACACGAAAATGGTGATCAAGAGTGATCCTTTCACACAAAAGGTCACTCCTTGAAGCTCCCACAACCAAAACAAAGCTCCAACCACACAACCCAAGAACTCAGCCCCTCACTTCCATACAAGACAGCTCCCTCAACTCAGCAAGAGCTGGACCTCAACCTCCCAATGCACTCACCCAAGTGTTTACTCAACAAAAGAGAAGAAGAAATGGAAGAAAAGGTCACAAACTCTCAAAATGGTGAAGAGACAAGGAAGAAATGCACAAGGCTGGTCAGCCACCCTCAAGGTCACGTATGAAATATGGCCTAGGGTTTAGTGCCAACTATTGTATTTATAGTCACTTAACCATTAAACACACAATATTAACTTTAATTGCTACGCTTAGCATTTTAATCCCAAACTCAAGATTCTTAATCTACTCAATTTTACAAGATTTATCATATTTTTCTTATGTTTTTCGAAGCACCTTTTCGGTACGCGTTTTTCCATAGCCAGTATCAGTTCTGGCATCAGTTCTCATTATTTTAACTTGAAACTCATTTTACAAGTCCTATATATTATTCTAGTAATATATACTCACTTATTATAATTTTCCGGGATACTTTTTCGGTACGCATTTATACCGACTAGCAGACCCGGTATCTGCACTTTTCGTCAAAAAAGCGACTTTCAGCATTATTACTCACTTACTATAATTATTAGAGCTTCATAATAATTATTAGGGTCAATTATGGAATCATTTCCTAATTTTGGATAATTAATTTCCTTAATTAGCGGTGCGGGTTCTTTCATTCACCCCACCTTTTTAGGATTTTGTACTCAAAATCTGAATATACATGTCTCAGAAATCGGGTTACTGCCGGAGAAGCTTATCCTCTCGCTCCCAGGTACACTCCTCAGGAGTCCTTCCTGACCATTGCACTTTGACCATCAGAATGATCTTGCTCCTCAGTTGCTTCTCGCCGCGATCAAGAATCTTGAGTGGTCCAACGGGAGTTTTCAAGTTCTCCCGAACCTCCACATCATCCGGTTGCACCACGTGAGAAGGATCCGCTACATACTTGCGAAGCTGAGACACGTGAAACACGTCGTGGATGTTGGCCAAGTTCGGAGGCAAGGCAACCCGGTAGGCAACAGGTCTTACTCTACCAAGAATCTGGTATGGCCCAATATATCGCGGGCTCAGCTTCCTCACTCCGAGTTCCCGTCCAACACCGGTGACAGGTGAAAGTTTCACAAACACGTGCTCACCCTCACTGAACTCCAGTGGACGATGCTTGACATCGTAGTAACTTTTCTGGCGATTCTGCGTCTGCTTCAGCTTTTCCCTGATCATCTGGATCTGCAGGGTGGTATCTTGGACAAAGTCCAAGCCAAACAACTCACGATCTCCAACCTCAGACCAGCAGGTAGGTGTACGACACCTCCTACCGTAGAGCGCCTCGTAGGGTGCCATGCCCAGGCTAGCATGGAAACTGTTGTTATACGAAAACTCAACCAACGGAAGGTACCTATCCTATGCTGAACCATGCTCCAACGTGCAAGCCCTCAACATGTCCTCCAAAGTTTGGATAGTCCGCTCAGTCTGACCGTCAGTCTGAGGGTGATAGGTTGTACCCAGTCTCAACTGAGTTCCAAAATCTCCCTGCAGCGCCTCCAAGAACCGAGATGTGAACTTCGGGTCCCTATCACTAATGATACTCTCGGGCACCCCGTGAAGCCTCACGATCTCGCGAACATACAGTTTGGGCTACTGCTCTGTAGTGAAGCTCACCTTCACTGGAAGAAAATGGGCAGACTTCGTCAATATGTCCACGATGACCCATATCGAGTCACAACCAGCCTGAGTCTTCGGCAAACCCACCACGAAGTCCATGGAACTGCTCTCCCACTTCCATTCCGGAATCTCAAGAGGTTGAAGCTTACCAAACGACTTCTGGTGTTCTATTTTCACCTTCTGGCAAATCAAACACTTAGACACATACACCGCTATGTCCTTCTTCATACCCGGCCACCAAAAATTTCTCTACAAGTCTTGGTACATCTTAGTCGCACCAGGGTGGACCGTAAACTGGCCTTTATGGGCCTCTGCATAACCTCTTCGGTCAAAGGACCTCAAGGAATCACAACCCTCTTCTGAAACAACAGAAGTCCATCCTCATTCCAGGACACGCCATCCTGATTCTTTACATAGTCAAGGCACTCTATCTGCACTTGCGCCTCTTTGATCTTTTCCATGAGCTCATTCTCTACTCTCATAGTCTCCATCTCGAGAAGTGCACCCCCAAACAAGGAAGTCACTGTCAAATCTCGAAACTGCTCAATGATATCGTAATCTCCCATGGTCAAGCTGGATAGGCTCACAGATTTCTGACTCAAGGCATCAGCTATCACATTGGCCTTGCCAGGATGCTACTTCAACTCAAAGTCGTAGTCTTTCAGATACTCCATCCATCTCCGCTGTCTCATGTTCAACTCTTTCTGATCAAACAGATACTTTAAACTCTTATGGCCACTAAACACAGCAAACTTCATCCCAAACAGATAATGCCTCCAAATCTTGAAAGCAAATACAATAGCCGCGAACTCCAAATCGTGAGTCGGGTAGTTCTCCTCATGAGGCTTCAACTGCCTCGAAGCATAGGCAATCACCTTGCCCAACTGCATCAACATACAACCGAGTCCCTTCCCGGAGGCGTCGGTGTAAAGCTCAATTTGCTCATCAGGATCAGGAAGGATCAACACAGGTGCAGTAGTCAATCTCTCCTTCAACTCCTAAAAACATTCCTTACACTCGTGAGTCCACACAAACGGAGTCTCCTTCCGGGTAAGGCGAGTCAATGGCAGAACCATGGTGGAGAATCCCTTAATGAACCTCCAGTAGTAACCTGCCCAACCCAGAAAGCTCCTCACTTCAGTAACCGTCTTGGGCCTCTCCCAATCTAGCACGGCCTCAATCTTGTTCGGATCCACTGCAACTCCTTCAGAAGAAATAACATGCCAAAGAAACTTCACAGACTTGAGCCAAAACTCACACTTCGAAGGTTTAGCATAAAGCTTGTTCTCCTTCAGCACTTGCAAAACAATCCTCAGATGCTCTGCATGCTCCTCCTCCGTCTTGGAGTAAATCAAAATATTGTCAATGAAGACGATCACAAACTGATCCAGGTACGGTTGGAAAATCCTGTTCATGTAATCCATGAACACTGCGGGTGCATTCGTGAGTCCAAAAGGAATCACCAAATACTCAAAGTGACCGTATCGCGAACGAAAGGCGGTCTTAGGGACATCCTCCGGCTTCACCCGAATCTGATGGTATTCGGACCGGAGATCAATCTTTGAATACACACAAGCACCCCTGAGCTGATCCAGCAAATCATCAATACGCGGGAGGGGATACTTGTTCTTGATTGTCACCTTGTTCAACTGCCTGTAGTCGGTGCACAATCGCATTGTCCCATCCTTCTTTTTCACAAAGATGACCGGTGCTCCCCATGGAGACACACTCGGTCGAATAAAATCTTTCGCTGAAAGATCCTTAATGTGCTTCTTCAGCTCCGCCAACTCCGGTGGCGACATCAGGTATGGAGCTAATGAAATAAGCCCCACACCAGGCAACAATTTAATGGAGAACTCTCTCTCTCCCTCTGTGGCGGAAACTCAGGAATCTCCTCAAGAAACACCTCAAGGAATTTCTCCACCACAGGAATGCCAGTGATATCCTCATGTGTCCCACTCACCAAACCTCCCAACATGACATAACCGAATGCCCCTGCTCGCAAAGCTCTCCTAGACTGCAGTACTGAAATATATGGCGAGGAACTAGCTGTGGAATCACACGGAGACATCACCACTCTCTTGGCACAACAATCAATCAATGCACAGTTTCTGGACAACCAATCCATGCCCAGAATAATCTCCAAGTTGGCCATCGGCAATCCTATCAGATCTACCGAGAACTCATGGTCGTCCCACTGAAACGCTACATCGCGGTGTACAGTGGTAGAATCACATATTTCTCCGGTGGCGGTAGTCACCCGCAACGGTGGAGAAAGCACAGCACTGGGCAACTCGAGCCCCAAAGCAATCGGGGTTGCAACAAAAGAGTGCGTAGACCCGGAATCAAACAAAACATCAACTGATGAATTACCAATGGACACAGTACCTCTGACAAGGTTCAGAACTCTATCCGACTGATGGCGATCCAACATATACACACGTCCAGAAACAGGTGGCACTGCAGGTGCCGAAGTAGGTTCCATCAGAACCATCTGAAGTGGAACTACCTGAACTGCAGCAGCCCTCGCTGTCGACGACGGACAGTCTCTAGAGAAGTGGCCCTCCTTGCCACACTGAAAGCAGATCAGCTGACCCGAAGCACAACGACCAGCATGCTCCTTTCCGCACCCCACACATCTCGGAGTGGAAGGAGGCCTAACAAAGCTCCCCTGCTGTAAAGCAGTCCTCTTGAACTGACCAGGCGTCTGCCTAGTCGCCAACTGTTTACCTTTGCCCTTTGATGCTTCCCGGCAAGTATACCGATCGCACAAGTAATATAATGATAAGTAAAGTTCGTCTTCACAGAGATTGTGATCGTATATCAATTAATAGTCCTTTCAAGAATGAAGGAGTTCAAAGAGTTTGTGACAAATATTGTCGATTTGTGTAAAATGAGAACTGAAAATAAAGACTTGTTTTTGAATTTTTATATTGGAGAATAAAAATAAGAACGAAGATTGATTTTTGCAAATAAGAGAAAAGCATTGTAGCTAGAGTGCACTCACCTTATGATCCTCACTTCTTACTTTGGATTGACTTACAATATTCAATTATATAATTACTCAGATAAATTATTATCTAAAAATATTAATAGTTAACTATCAATTCCTTGCAAGGTTAACCCTTTAATCCCAATTCCTTAAGATGTTTCTCATGGCATTAAGCAATGAACCCAATAATTTAAGCATCTGCAATTAAATATACATTTATTCCTAGCATGCATATAAATTGTTATCTTACCCCCTTTTAAGACCAAAACCCCAATATTCCTATCTAGGGTTCTAACCCTCAAGCTATCCTTAATTATTAGATTGATCAATTCGAATAAAGAAGATATAATTACGCACAAGGTAAAGATATAGATAGTTATATAAACGAAAAACCATAAATCAATCCGTCGTAACAAGGGTTCACATAGGGTTTGTGACCCTAACTACAATAAAAAGAAACTAGCCAACCATTATCATGGCTAAATATTCAATATTCATAAAACCTGGTAAATTACAAGAAAAAGAAGAAGATGAACTTGATCTTTGCAAGACTCTCCTGAGCACCACCGTCGTCTCTGGTCTTCGGAATAGGATTCCATCCTTAATTCTGTCATGAGGATCCTATTTATAAGTCTCTTTCATTCTTCCAAAATTTCCCTCGGACAACACGGTATAATTGGCGCCGGTTTGGCGCAAGTGGGCGCCATGCTTTTTCCTGATATGAAAAGTCGGGACAATTTCTTCGGAAAGTAGCGCTAGTTGGTGCCATTTTGGCACCACTAGGCGCCATGGCTCTGCCAAAACTTGAAAAGATGACTTGCTTCCTCAAAAAGTGGCGCTAGTTGGCGCCATCCTTCTTCAACCAAAATCAGCGCCAGTTGGCACCATTGTGGCGCCACTGGGCGCCGCTCCAAAAGTACCGATGTGAATCCGGCAACCGGCGCCAGTTGGCGCCGGTGTGGTGCCATCCTACGCTATCTTGCTGGAATTTGTATTGAAGATACCCGTGTGGAGTTGCATCAAGTAGCCTTCTACAATTTTGTAGTTTTCACTTCTTCTACCTATCGAAATACAACCAATAGGTGAGAAATATTATTGACAAAGAAAGAATCAATATAATTAGCAAATATGTATTTAAATTTCTCTTTTATGACTCAATTCTTATCAATTTCAACTTGAAAAACCACACTTGCCAGCGGCACATCAAACCATTCCCGGATTTAAACGTTGTTGTCCCCAGCAATGTACAAGACTCAATCCAGGAAATATTCAATTAATCCAACATAACAATCCATAGATACTCTCACACACAATATGACATACATGACTTACCCAATGTCATAAACTCCTAACAATGTTATCAGCTTCTTAAAGATACAAGTCTACATTGATTACCCCTCACACAGATAAATAATCTCCACTCATCACTCAGTGTTTAAGGGTATCATGAGCACTCAATCAATCACAACTATAACACTACCATAGGCTTGATCATATTCTCAAAAATTCTTAAAAATGAAGAATCAAACACATGCATTAATTGATCAAAAGGACTTCATAGGTTGTAACTTGGCCGGGTTGAGGGGTAGGATTATATGGATAGTAGCTCAAACAACAATGAGATTGAAAACTGATATTATTTCACTTTAACACATTCAACTCAATTGTTTTGCTCCACTAACATTCCCACAGAATTTCGAGAATTAATTCCTTTCAGCCACCTTTTCTTTACATTCATCCTTTTTCTTTTTCTTGCTTTTTCCATTTTTCTCCCTTGTTTTAAGGGCACAGATGAACTTTTACCTCCCCTAATTACTTTACCTCTGTGGAGCTTACCTCAATTTCTTTGTTTTATTTTCAACACATCAGTAATTCAATCTCAATTAAGGTAAGTCACTTGGATATAGGCTAAGCCATCAATCAGGCCATAGGTCATTTATCAACAAATTAAGTTTAGGCTCAAGGGGCTAGCAATGAAAAAATTCATACAGGTGGTTTATTTTGGCAATAGCTAGCAAGAACAAAATGCCTTTATCATATCAACCAATGCATGCATAATAGAGAAACAGATCAAGTTCTAGAGTGTTACAACAGTAAGGTCTCTCAAAAGAAAATTCAGTGTTTAAGCTCAAACCTCACAGCTATGATATCAATATAGACTCAAGAAAATTGACTTAAGACATTATCAGAATTTCACAACATCAGTTCAGACAAACGAGAAATCATGTAATCCAATTATGCCTATGCAATGTTATGCCAGAAAGTCATACAATATACTTCCAAGAATTCAGTCAAGCTTCTTAACTAGATAAGCACATTTAAACTTGAGAATTGATTGAAAAACATATCACTTTTCTTTTCTTTTCTTTTTTCTTTTTTTTAAAGAGAAAGACAAAATACTAACTAAAATGACTAAGAAAAATTAAAAGAGTTTAGAATATCTCCCCTGATAAAAGAACTGTAGTTCCAAAATGCTTTCCTAAAGCCTACCATTCCAAGATTTAAAGAATTGTTGTCCGCAGCAATAATCAAACCCAAAAGATGGATGATAAACCTGCACCAAGGAACAAACTGTGGCATATAGGATACTATAATGCGCACAATACAACATCAGAATGTTTGGGAAATATACAAACTTAAAATAGCAAAGTGACCCTAACAGCAACCTATGGTCATGATAAAAACAACAAAGTACTAAAAAAAATACACTAAATCTCCGTCAGCAAGGAGACATCAATCATCCTCTTCGTCACTCTCCTCCATGACCATCCTCCTAGCAGCATGGAATGGGTCAGGAACAAGACGATACAGTTGTGGGTCCATAAATGGCTGTGAGGGCATGGGAACATCAGCTGGAGCTGGAGCAGGATAAGGGTTTTGATACACATAGGGAGGAGGAACTTCTGGGTACACAGGCTGGAATGTCTCAAATGGTACAATAGGATAGGCATGCTCCAGGAAACGCTGAAAATACTCTCCCTGCATAATGATCTTCTCATTTTGAATAGATAGCCGTGAAAGCTGCTGTTGCATTCCATAAAATCAAATGCAGGGGGAGATCCTTGTGGAGAAACTGGAGCTGCGTGAGCATAATGTGCTTCAGGAGCATCTGGCTCAGGTACCTGAGGTAGAATAGGCATACGTGGAACACGTGGAGAAGGAGGCCTACCAGCTTTTTGGCTTTTGCTTCTGAACTCAACCTCAGATTTATTACACTGATCTGTGTATGTAGCCAAAGTCGAATCAGATGCAGGCTTAACATCCAACTCCTCATCGTCAGCGATGTACACCCCTGCTTTAGTACACAGATGATTAATAAGAGAAGCAAAACCCAAAAGTTCTTTCCTTCTACTCCCTTTCACCATATGATAAATCCGATCTGATAAAACTGCAGAAATATTCAATCTTTCTTCCCCAGTAATGATGTACAACAAAGAGGCTCGCTCAATATTCACATCTGACAGATTAGAGTATGGCAAGATGTTTGCATTCACAAAATAATGCCAAAAGCGGCATTCACCAGTCAGGTCTTTCTTATGTAACTTCTCAGGGATACCACCAACTTTATTTGCCCACTCGGAGAATGGATGGGTAATCCCTTTCCTTACTATCTCTGTCAATTGAGGAAAATCATCTCGGTATAGCCAGCCTCGCCCAGTAGGCAACATTCTGTTGTACAAAGAGATATAGTCACAGGAAGTAGCTTGATTGAAATGTGTCTGAAGGTAGGAGTCAATGGTGGCTGCATCAAAAGGAATTTCAGTTCCTCGAACCCATGAAGTCTTTGTTGATTGTAAATCTTCCAGTTCTGCATTTGCACAGAACTCCTTTACAATTGAACTTGAGGCTGGTTCAACATAATTTATCAGACCCTTCCATTGCCGTCTTTGTATGGTTCTCAGAATTGGATTATCTTCAGGCATGTACATATCAATATTCCTTTCATGAAAGAAGCCTTTTTCTGCATGTAGATCATAAAATCTCTTTTGGGCTTCCATGCTGACAAACTGGCTTTCATCCAGTTGAGAAACTTTTCGCTTCTTTTTACTACCACTTGCCGATTCCTTAAGGTCTGAAAATCAGAAAAGTAATCCAGTGCAAAGGGTATATAAAATATCACAGTCAGCCCATAACACAGAAATAATTCCCAGAATTATCTCAGATCAAATCAGTGAACAGAAGTGCATAGACATAGTGAAATTTTTTGCAAAGATTTTTAAACACATACCACATGTACATATCATTCGCAGATTTGATCTCAGATTATATCACAGCAATATACCCAATTTACTCGCAAATAAATTACCGAGCAAAATATTGAGCATCACATGACTCAAAATGTCTAACTACACAGACATACATTATATGACCCTAAAAGCAAAAAAAAAATAAAAAATTCAGCAGTGGTCTGCGCCCTTGCGCGAGACCGCGCCCCGGCGCCCATTGGCGCCGCTTTGGAGCGCAGTGGCACCGATATTAATTTTTATTTTTATTTTTGAAATTCGTTCGTCCGGTGCAGACCTGCGCCACTGTGGCGCAAGGTCGCGCCAAGTACCTGGACATAATTTTTTTTTTTTCAATTGAAACGAATAAAAATTCGTTAGGAAACCCACAAAGCGCTCACATAAAATCCTCATACCCATACATAAAGTACCCACCCCCACACACATAACACCATACCCAAATAAATCATAGATTTGAAAAATGTACGGTAAATCACAAAGACTCAAGTATAATTCTTCGCACAGTTCATGAAACCAAAATAATAATTCAATAAGATGAAGAAATTTACCTTGGGTGCCATGAAAATGATGAAGATTAAGTGACAAATGTGTGTGGTGTGGTTGCAAGAAAATAAAACAAGAAAAATGGGGAGGGGGTATGAGAGAGAGAGAGAGAGAGAGTGGGTCGGGGGGTTGTGTGCTGGGGAAGGAGTGAGGGAAGGGGGAGAAGAAGAGAGAAAGAAAGAAAAGAAAGGAAAAGAGAAAGAAAAGAGAGAGAGAGGGAGGCGTGGGGCTGGGGATTTAGGGGAAAGAGAAATAGAGGGAATAGGGATTTGGGGTGGGGTGTCGGTGGAAAAAAATATTTTTTTTAGCGGGCGCGCGTACGCGCTGCTTCGCTGCAAAAAAATTTTTTTTCAGCGGCGCTGGTCCGTGCCACTGTGGCGTTAGACTGCGCCGCGCTACTGCCTCTTCGACAATTTTTTTTTATACAGACAAAAATAACTTAAAATAAGATAAATTCTACTTTGGGTTGCCTCCCAATAAGCGCGTGTTTGACGTCACGAGCCTGACGGTTACCTCTTTTATGTTCCAACAGAGTTGAGATATTGAGCCAGAGTATTTTGTGACACAATTCCTCCATGATAGAATTTCAACCTAGAACCATTCACCTTGAAAGGTCGATCTTCATCCAGTGGTGATATTTCTATTGTACCATAAGGAAAAACCTGTTTCACCACATAAGGACCAGACCATCTTGATTTCAATTTCCGTGGAAACAACCTCAAAGTGAGAATTATACAGCAAAACTTGTTGGCTTGGTTCAAACTCCTTGTGAATAATCTTGTTATCATGCCACTTCTTGGTTTTCTCCTTGTAGATTCCAGCACTCTCATATGCAGAATTTCTAAACTCATCAAGCTCACTTAATTGAATCTGCCTTTTCTCAAGAGCTTTTGTTGAATCAAAATTTAGGAACTTGATAGCCCAGAAAGCTTTGTGCTCCAACTCCACAGGTAGATGACAAGATTTTCCAAATACCAACTGATAAGGTGACGTACCAATAGGAGTTTTGAAAGCAGTCTTATATGCCCACAAAGCATCATCCAGCTGCTTAGACCAATCCTTCAAAGAGTTCCCAACAGTCTTCTCAAGAATCCTCTTCAACTCTCTGTTAGAAACTTCCACTTGACTACTAGTTTGAGGATGATAAGGTTTAGCAACCTTATGTTTAACACCATACTTAGCCAGTAGGTTATCAAACTGCTTGTTACAGAAATGAGTGCCTCCATCACTTATTATGGCTCTAGGTATACCAAACCTTGTGAAAATATTCTTCCTTAAGAAATTCACAACCACCTTAGCATCATTAGTGGGAAGAGCTACAGCCTTAACCCACTTGGAGCCATAATCAACAGCAACAAGAATGTATTGGTTGGAGAATGATGAAGGAAATGATCCCATAAAATCTATCCCCCACACATCAAATAGTTCTACCTCTAATATGCTATTTAGAGGCATTTCATCTTTGCGGGAAATGTTTCCAGCTCTTTGAAATCTGTCACATCTTTCAACATAGTCCCGGGCATCTTTGAATAAAGTAGGCCAATAATAACCACTCTGTAAAACTTTTTGAGCAGTTCTATTACCTCTAAAGTGTCCTCTATATTCTGATGCATGGCAGTGCCACAAGATCATGAACTTCAAATTCTGGCACACACCTCCTTAGAATTCCATCAGCACACTGAAAGTACAAGTAAGGGTCATCCTAATGAAATCTCCTTGTGTCTCTGAGGAACTTCTTCTATTGTTGCCTAGTAAGGTTGGGAGGCAACTCTTTTATAGCCATCACTCTTTCAAGAATGATATTACTTGTCATTATATTACTTGTGTGATCGGTATACTTGCCGGAAGCATCAAGTTTTTGGCGCCGTTGACGGGGATTGTGATCGTATATCAATTAATAGTCCTTTCAAGAATGGAGGAGTTCAAAGAGTTTGTGAGAAATATAATGAGAACTGAAAATAAAGACTTGTTTTTGAATTTTTATACTGGAAAATAAAAATAAGAACGAAGATTGATTTTTGCAAATAAGAGAAAAGCATTGTAGCTAGAGTGCACTCACCTTATGATCCCCACTTCTTACTTTGGATTGACTTACAATATTCAATTATATAATTACTCAGATAAATTATTATCTAAAAATATTAATAGTTAACCCTCAATTCCTTGCAAGGTTAACCCTTTAATCCCAATTGAAACCCCAATTCCTTAAGATGTTTCTCATGGCATTAAGCAATGAACCCAATAATTTAAGCATCTGCAATTAAATATACATTTATTCCTAGCATGCATATAAATTGTTATCTTACCCCTTTTTAAGACCAAAACCCCAATATTCCTATCTAGGGTTCTAACCCTCAAGCTATCCTCAACTATTAGATTGATCAATTTCAATAAAGAAGATATAATTACGCACAAGGTAAAGATAAAGATAATTATATAAACGAAAAACCATAAATCAATCCGTCGTAACAAGGGTTCGCATAGGGTTTGTCACCCTAACTACAATAAAAAGAAACTACCAACCATTATCATGGCTAAATATTCAATATTCATAAAACCTGGTAAATTACAAGAAGAAGAAGATGATGAACTTGATCTTTGCAAGACTCTCCTGGGCACCACCGTCGTCTCTGGTCTTCGGAATAAGATTCCATCCTTAATTCTGTCATGAGGATCCTATTTATAAGTCTATTTCATTCTTCCAAAATTTCCCTCAGACAACACGATATAATTTTCCCCGCAACCCGGCGCCAATTGGCGCTGGTTTGGCGCAAGTGGGCGCCATGCTTCTGCCTGATATGAAAAGTCGGGACAATTTCTTCGGAAAGTGGCACTAGTTGGCGCCATGGCTTTGCCAAAACTTGAAAAGACGACTTGCTTCCTCAAAAAGTGGCACTAGTTGGCGCCACTAGGCGCCATCCTTCTTCAACCAAAACCGGCGCCAGTTGGCACCGTTGTGGCGCCACTGGGCGCCAGGCTACTGCCTTTTCCCGTGAAATTCCTTTAATTCGGCGCCAGTGTGCGCTGTTATGGTGCCACTGGGCGCCGCTCCAAAAGTACCGGTGTGAATCCGAAAACCGGTGCCAGTTGGCGCCGGTGTGGTGCCATCCTGCGCCATCTTGCTGGAATTTGTATTGAAGATATACGTGTGGAGTTGCATCAAGTAGCCTTCTACAATTTTGTAGTTTTCACTTCTTCTACCTATAGAAATACAACCAATAGGTGAGAAATATTATTGACAAAGAAAGAATCAATATAATTAGCAAATATGTATTTAAATTTCTCTTTTATGACTCAATTCTTATCAATTTCAACTTAAAAAACCACCCTTGCCAGAGGCACATCACCCTTCCCAGCAAACTTCCTGTCTTTCCAAGAAGTGGAACCACCTGTTCCCTTTGCATCATTGATCTTGGCCCTCTTAGCCTTGCTTGTAATGCAGACATCCTCAATGTCCTTACACTGCTGAACCAGTGTACCAAAATCCCTCGAAGCAGCTCCAGCAATATGCTCTGCAATCACCTCACTAAGTCCTCTGCGGAACTTAGCAGCCAAAAATGTAGGAGTAGGCACTGCCATCTGAAAATACGCGAACTTCACAAGCTCATTGAACTTGGCCAAGTACTCGTCAACAGACATCGAGCCCTGAACCAATCTATCGAACTCCCCTTGCTTCCTTTCCTGCGCGTCATACGGGAAGTACTTGCCCAAAAATAAGTCATCGAAGAATGGCCACATCATCACATGACCTTGCATCTCATAAGCACGAGAGGTGTTCGTCCACCACTCCTGAGCATCGCCCACCAGCATGTAAGTCGAGAACATCAGCTTCTGCGGATCAGTACACTGCATGACCTGGAATATCTTGTCCAGCGATTGCAGCCATCTTACTGCAGCAATAGGATCCAAAGACCCATCAAAAGAAGGCGGCTTATGCTTCTTGAAAGCGTTCAGCCGACGGTCGATCACGTCACGGTCCTCAGCAGGCTCCATAAAGGGTTCCATCACCCCAGTGACTCAGGCTCTCATCCTGAACACCATGTGGAGGCGGTGGCGGTGGTGGCGGCGGAGGTGGCGGCGGAGGGAACTGACCAACAACAGGACCAACCCTCATCTCCTCCAACATAACTCGCATCATGGTCATGTTCGCCAGCCGATTTGCCTCAAGAGCATCCTCCGTGGCCTTCTGGTTCGCTTCTCTAGCAGCGTCCAACATTGCCAAGTTGGCCAATGTAGTGGCCTCCTGCATCTCAGCCAATGCAGTCAGGATCGGGTCGGGTTGACCCTCAACAGTCTCGCGGGTTCTCCTGGGTATTACCATGACTCTGCACAAGTTACACAAATAATGAGTTGATCAGGCCCATGCAGTGTGATCACATATGCATCATCATAATAACACTCAACGGAGCAAACACACAAGACAGACACAACCAAGCATCCTAGTTATTGCAATACATACAGGCTTTTCCCTTGAACCATTGCTCTGATACCATAAAATGTAACACCCCGTATATATCTGGTAATGTTATCATATCATCGTATTAAGCTGCGCTTAATTAAAAATGCGGAATATCTTTTTCTTTTCAATTATGATGTCATTATCATTACCAACTTGAAATACTTAATTCATTTTCCAAAACATTGCCTGTATGTAAATTGCAAAAGACAGCTACTGAAATACCTCATTAAATAAATAACAGATATAAGTTTCTAGTCACGAAACTACAACACGTAGACCGGACAACTACCAGTTTATACAACTCAAACTAAAGTACTAACATCAAGTGGCATGGACAAACCCCATGCTCACACAAATAAGGAAACAAGCCCAACATAGTCTCAACATCATCAACATAATAATATAAAGGCGGAAAACATAAACAACATTCCAATCCAGTCATGCCAGCATAAATGTAACAACAATATCATCAACTAAGCTCTGGCCTACTGTCGCCAGAGGCATCAGCCCCCAAGTTACCTGAACCTGAAATAAGCATTCCCCAAACGTGGGGTGAGATCTCTAAACAAGAAATCTCAGTAAGACAAGGGGTCCTCAAGGATCTTCCACCCCAAGCTCACTTACATGTGCAATATAAGTTCCAAAAGCAGTTCAACAATATCATTTCTAAAACAGTGCAATGCAGCAGATAATCATGTCATGTGTGTCAATACTATTCTACTGGCCAGAGAAATACAGCATTTATAAACGTCTAATACCCACAAATAGTGCAAGATGCTACTTGCATCCACCACGGATCACCGTCTTGTATGACGCTACATACTCAAGCTTACCGTCAAGATGGAACAACACATGCATATTAAAAGCCATTACACATAAAACTCAACAGCATTTCAAAATCTCAAAGCATGTAACACAGCATGCATATAACCATTCCCCCATGGGGCATGGTGGAACCACAACATGGCTAAACCGAGGACACGAAAGCTTACCTTTCAAGCTAGTTATCCAAGCCAAGAGTCCACAATACCTCAGAGTCCACAAACAGCCAGATCACAATCTGTTATGGACCAATCATATATCATTAATCAACTCTACAAGCATACAACATAAAGACAACGCCTTTCCTTTTAGCTTTACGTCTTAAGGCTTCTCACCAAGCCATAAGCCCTTAATCACTTGATTCTGACTTTGTTCAATTAAAACAGAAGTTCAACTTCCTCAATCTAGGGTCCACAAACCCCCAATAGCCTACTGTATGAACAGTGCATCTACTGTTCTTCGAAATCTCAGAATATCCGGATATTTGTCGGGGGCATATCCGGATATCTCACTGGCAATATCCGGATATTCACAACCCCATATCCGGATACCCATATCCGGATATCAATATCCGGATATTCACAACTAAATATCCGGATATTTTGCGACAGAACCCAGATTCTGCATTTCGCGAAAATCCATTCTAAAGGTCCAACTTTTACCGATTACAGAAGCTTAAACATGCATTTCTAAGTGTGTTAAGCATTACCCAACGTTAGGTTATCAACTTTAATCCATTACATGCATCAAGGTTCCATTTTTAACCACTTAGACTCATGATCCAAGGTGATGAAGCTTACCCAAGCTTAAACTCAGCAAACAATGATGCTCTTGGAGCTCACTTGAAGCTCCCAAAGTCCAGCACACTCAAGGACACGAAAATGGTGATCAAGAGTGATCCTTTCACACAAAAGGTCACTCCTTGAAGCTCCCACAACCAAAACAAAGCTCCAACCACACAACCCAAGAATTCAGCCCCTCACTTCCATACAAGACAGCTCCCTCAACTCAGCAAGAGCTGGACCTCAACCTCCCAATGCACTCACCCAAGTGTTTACTCAACAAAAGAGAAGAAGAAATGGAAGAAAATGTCACAAACTCTCAAAATGGTGAAGAGACAAGGAAGAAATGCACAAGGCTGGTCAGCCACCCTCAAGGTCACGTATGAAATGTTGTATGGCCTAGGGTTTAGTGCCAACTATTGTATTTATAGTCACTTAACCATTAAACACACAATATTAACTTTAATTGCTACGCTTAACATTTTAATCCCAAACTCAAGATTCTTAATCTACTCAATTTTACAAGATTTATCATATTTTTCTTATATTTTTTGGAGCACCTTTCCGGTACGCGCTTTTCCATAGCCAATATCAGTTCTGGTATCAGTTCTCATTATTTTAACTTGAAACTCGTTTTACAAGTCCAATATATTATTCTAGTAATATATACTCACTCATTATAATTTTCCGGGATACTTTTTCGGTACGCATTTATACCGGCTAGCAGAACCGGTATCTGCACTTTTCGTCAGAAAAGCGACTTTCAGCATTATTACTCACTTACTATAATTATTAGAGCTTCATAATAATTATTAGGGTCAATTATGAAATTATTTTCTAATTTTTCATAATTAATTAATTAACTTCCTTAATTAGCGGTGCTGGTTCTTACACCAACCCTACTCCAAATGACTAAAAGTTTCCCTATACAAAAGTGCAATAACTTGTCGTGGACCATCTATCAATTACAGATCCAGCCCAATATGCATTTGTACACAATTTAACACCTTTACAGTTTCCTTTTTTGAAGAACAAGCCTTTGCATGAGATCATTTTTAGGTACCTCAAGATTCTATAGATTGCCTCTAAGTGTTCCTTGTTAGGTTTATTCATGAACTGACTAACAATACTCACAGGAAAGCTTATATAAGGATGTGTATATGTGTGTGTCAAATGTATCAACTTTCACATAAGTCTTTAATATCTTCCAGTGTCAACCGGTGGACTTTATGGGATGAGACCAATTTTATAATTTGCTTCCATGGAAGTATCTATCGGTATATGTCCCAACATCTCAATTTCTTCGAACAAATCTAAAGTGTAATTCCTTTGAGACATTGAAATACCTTCCTTGGTTCTTACAACTTTCATACCAAGAAAGTATCTTAACTTACCTATATCCTTCACTTCGATTCATCAACTAGGGACCTCTTTAACCTATTAATTTCTTCAAACCAATCTCCCATGATCACAATATCATATACATACACAATCAAGATTATCTTTATGTGAGGTCCAAACTTTACAAATAAAGTGTGAAAGATTTAACATTGATAGTATCCTTGTCTTTTGGCAATCGAGGTGAACTTATCAAATCAAGTTCTTCGAGATTGCTTTAGGCCATATAGGGACTTGAGAAGCTTGCACACCTTCTTAGGACCCTTGATATTTTCAACCCCCTGAGGTATCTTCATATAGACTTCCTCCTTTAAATCTCCATTAAAAAGGCATTCTTGATATCCATTTGATGAAGGGGAAAATCTTGGATGCTGAAATAGAAAGTAACACTTGAATGATGTTGAATTTTGCCACAGATGCAAAGGTCTTTTTGTACTCAATTCCTTAGGTTTGGGTAAACCTTTTTGCTACTAATTTGGCCATGTATCAATTGATGCTTTCATCTTTATTATATTTAACATTCATTATATTTAATAGTAAACATCCACTTAAATCCACAAATGTCTTCCCATGAGGGAGGTCCATAATGTCCTGAGTTTGATTTTTCTCATGAGCCTTTAATTCTTCATTAATAACATTTTTCCATTCTGTTTTCTTTGTTGCCTCATGAAATGAAGTGGGGATTTTTTTTCATGTGTAACACTATTCACAAAAGCCTGTAACTTTGGAGATAATTTTTCAAAGGAAACAAAATTATCGATCGCATATTTAACACAATTTCTTACCCCTTTCTCTAGGCAATAGACATATTAAACTCGTCTTCAAAATATAGAATGGGAGAATGGCCTGGCCTTGCATAGGATATATGGTGTCTTCATTGTCTTGGTTGTGTTTTGGAGGAACATGATCTTCATTAGTTTCTACTTGAGGACTGATTAGACTTGGATCGGTCTTGGGTTGAGGTTGTTGAGGATACTTAGGCTGTTGAGGCTCATTGGTCTCCCCTTAAATGGATGTTTGAGGGTAAAAATTGATTTTCGAAAAAAGTGACATTCATTGTGACATTGGTTCACTTTGAGGTTGGATAATAGCCCTTGAGCTCTTTTCGAGTAGATGAGTATCCAAGAAATATGCATTTGATGACTCTAGGGTTTAGCTTTCCACCATGATCATTATGGACAAATTAAGGCAATGAACCCGAAGAATTTAGGAGGGATATGTACATGGACAGTAAATTTGGGAAGCTGGCTATGAGTTTTTTATAAGGTGATTAGAAATTCAATATTCCGGAGGGCATTCAATTGATTAGATAGGTGGTTGTAATGATGAGTTCACCCACCCCAATAGTATTTAGGGGGGTGTTGGAAGTAAACATTGGGGATCTAGCCACTTGTAAGAGTTGTTGATTCTTTCTTTAATCAACACAATTTTGTTGGGGGTATTAACATAATAGCTTTGATGAAGAATAACATGACTTTGCAATATGATGTTAGTTCAGCTTACAGTAATTCCATTCATAATCGAATCTCAAGACTTGAGTTTGGGTTTGGAATTAGGTGTTAACAAGCATATGAGAGGTTTTAAAAACTTTGGTGACTTCGGACTTGGTATACAAAAGGTAGACCCATGTGATTCGGGTGTGGTGTGGTCATCAATAAAGGTGACAAAACTATCTTGCTCCAATGAGATTTTTTACTGGTTGCACTCCATACATCACTGTGTAAGAAGGGGTTTTTAGGTGGGTGATATTCATGAGGGGAACATGTAGATTTCACACATTTAGATAGTTGACAAGTCTCAAATGATGGAAAAATTGAAAAATTATTCGCCAATTTAGGGTATATATTTTTCATGTATTGGAAGTGAGGTGTCCTAATCTATAATGCCAAAGAAATACATTATTATTTAGGTTGGTAGAAGCAAAGTGGGTTATAGGAAGTTAATTAAAAATAGAGAGAGATATGTGGATATTGTGTACTTTGCCATTTTTATTTTTGAATGTGGTCATTATAATCAAAACAAAAAAAGATAAACTATTAACATAAAAAATTACGTCAAATTAATTGTCCAAATCATTAACAGTTTTAAAATAATAATTTTACGAGTTCAAATTTTTGAATAATGTGATAATATATAATTAATTTTAGGTGTAAAATATAATTATAAAGATTCTCACATTTTTTAACATTACCCTCAATTTTTGTCCCTTTTTTTCATTTGGTAGCTGGGATGATTTTTTAAGTATTTTATTAGAATATATTTACATTTAATAGATTTTTAAGCATTTAATTTGAGATTAATAATCAATAAATATTTGGTTTATATTATTAATTATGTATATTATTAAAAGAGTTTAAAAATAATAAAAATTGTTTGAGAGTTTAATTGTTAATGACAATATATAAATAAGTTTTAGTGTAAATCATAACTATATTTCTTTTTTTGAAAAGCAAACAGGAAACAGAAAAACAAAAAAAGAAACTAGGAACACCTCCTAGACCAAACTACTCCTACATAGTCCCTTTCAAGTTTGTCACGACAACCAGAAGGAGGCGAGTCAAACTCTTGTAAAGACCAATCAAAGGAGTAGGCAAAAGAGGCCATCCAATCGGCAACCCCATTCCCTTCCCTATGAATATGGGAAATTCTAACCCTCCAATTCCAATCCAGCATATTCCTTATGCGCAAGACCAAGTTAGAGGCTGGATGATGAGAGCTGCACCCTTCTCTTATGAAAAACTGGGCTACTAAGGAATCACCTTCAAGCCAGACAAAACGGAAACCTTTCCTCCATGCAATCTCAAGCCCAAGGAGACAACCCCAAAGTTCTGCTAACAAAACATTACCACAACCAAGATTTTTACAAAAGCCAACAAGCCACCTTCCACTAGCATTCCTAAATACACCCCCACAAGCAGAAGCTTCTCCATTATTCATACTTGACCCATCCACATTGAGCTTAACCCAAGGGTCCGAAGGAAAAACCCAAGAAACTAATTTCTCTTTATTCGAGTTAGTCTCAAGACCAGCAACCCGAAGCGTGTTTTCTGACCAAGAAAAATCTTCACCATAGACCATAGCAGCTCTAAAAGTGCCATAAGCAGGAACAGAAGATCCCTGAAAAATTTTCTTATTCCTAGCTTGCCAAATGAAACAGGAAATGATACCAAACAGAAGAGGCCATGATGGCAAATTGGACCAATTACGATCCTCAGAGATATTGGACAACACCCATTGCTGAAGATTAAGAGAGAAAAAATCCTCCCAAGCCTCTCGCTTAACTGCAATCTCCCACACTTTTTTTGCTGCAATACAATCTCTAACCGCATGTAAGGAAGTTTCCGTAAAACAATTGCACAGATGACATATATCTGAACCCGCCATGTGCCGTCTGCAACGCCTTTCATTTGTCAAAATTTTATCTCCTAACAACAGCCAAAGGAACGTACGAATCCGTTCAGGTCCATGCCACTGCCAAACGCGATTCCAAGGTAAATTGGTAGATTCCTCGTTACCCCTGGATATGGCCATATAAGCGGACTTCAGCGAAAAATTCCCATCAGACGTCCTTGTCCACAAAATTCGGTCATGACCATTAACATCCGAAGGAGGAAGGATGTTATTAATACGAGCATTGACGTGATCGGGAAGACTATGCTGGAAAGCCCCCCACATCCAACTTCCGGAGGATGAGACAAGATCAGAGACCATTAGCTGATGATTTATCTGAGAGGGATCAGAAATAGCAGCATAGGATGAGAGTGCACCACAACCCGGAACCCACGGGTCATCCCAAAAATGAGTAGAATTTCCATTACCTAGCAAAATTCTGGAATGCTGTAATATCACAGGCCAAGACGAAACAATTGCTTTCCAAAGAGAGGAGCTATTCCGAGTAGCAGAAATATTAGGAACCAAATCAGACTGAACTTTATACTTGCTCTTTAAAACTCTAGCCCAAAGCGCGTCTGGATTAGAAAGGATCCCATAACCAATTTTCATAATAAAAGCCCATCATAACTATATTTCTAGTATACTTCTCAACTCACTTTGTAACATGATTCCAATATCTAATTTATTCATTTTTTAAGATTATCTAGGATGCGTTTTCGTGCATTTTATCAGTTGCTACTTATATTTAACAGATTTATAAGCATTTATTGCACAATCAACCAGGGTAAATTCGAGATGAAGTACCTAATATATACAAGGGCAGAAAAGAGCATATCTTTGGTAATATATATAAGAGTACCTACTCATTTGCTAATAAAAATATGTGACTTAGGTGAGAATAAATATAAAAGGAGGAGTAAAATAATAAAAATAAATTATATTACTTTTTTTAAATTCAATAAAGTATGTATTGAGTTTTCAGTACCGCAGGAGTATGATACGAGTCATACTCAAATTAACCACGTCACCACCATATTGTTTGCATTCCTCTGCTGAATACAATAGTTCCTTTTATACACTTGTTTTTTATAGGATGTTTGGTAAGAGATTTTTTTTAGGATGACTGAGAAAGTTGATATGAGTTTTTTAGTTAATCATATTTGGTAGGAGATTTTAAAAAAATTGCCTATTATTCATATTTGCATAGTAATCTCAGTTTGTATGTAAAATTAAAAAAAAAATTGTCATTTCATAATACCACCTAGAGGATTACATTTTTATTATCCCATCAAACCAAAAAGCAAGAAAAAAAACAATGGACACAAATATTCTTTTTCAAAAAACGTGTCAAAGGAAAGCTGAAAAAAGAGTCCTCTTTGTATTTAGTCAAGGGTTAATTTGATAATTTCATCTCATTTTCTCATCAATATTTTACCTTCAACCCATATTCGGAAAATTTAACCCAATTTTTCTGGTAATATTTTTGCCTACCAAACAACTATTTTTTTAACTTTCCTACCAAACTCATTTTTCCACCATATTCTTAATAATTGTATTTCTCTCGTAAAAAAAATTTCTCCTTTACCAAACCCTCCTTTTTTGGTACAAGAACTAGACTTTCCTAACAGAATATACCACATGACCCTACTAACAAGTAACTGCACATGTTTCTGTTTGTGTAGCTAACTCAAGCTATTAACCATCTAACTAATTAGAAATATAATCGTTGGTCCAAAAGGGAGTTAACTTGGCTCTCTTGGACTTACAGTTACACAACGTATCACTAAATTTATCGAGACCTTGTCCTCAAGGTCAATATAATGATAAGCTTTGTGCAATTCCGAGCTAAACTCCCAAGAAGCATCTTCTGGCACTGTTGCTGACCACTGCACCAACCTCTGTGGCTAAGGTTTACCCCTCACCTTGATTGTGCGAGTTGCTAGGATTGCAACTGGTACCTGGAAAGATCTATTATCAACACTGTCGAGGGAAAAGGTGAAAAACTTAACGGCATCCGTTCCACGAAATGTAGGGTGTATTTTTCTCTCTAGTGGGAAGTCTACTTGATATGCAACTTCACTAATAATCTTCTGAATGGGAAAGGGACCGAAAAATCACTTAGACAACTTATGGTTGGCCCTTCGAGCAACAAATAACTGACGATATGGTTGCAAACAGACCAAAACTAAATCTCCAATAGCAAAAGAATGATCCCTACGATGTTTATCTGCCAAATTTTTCATCCTATTTTGAGTCTGAGACAAATACAACTTAAGCCTCTTCAACAATTCGTTTCTGTCTGTAAGATAGAATGGTGTCCAATGCCTCAACTTTCAGAAAGCCACGATGATAGTATGAAATAGTATGACACTCGACCATATAGGGCCTGAAAAGAAGTCATCCTTATTGCATAATGAACTGACGTATTATAGTGTAATTCATCCCAAGGCAAATAAGAAACCCAAAGATTGTTTTGCTCAGAACAAAATGCTATAAGATATTGTTCTAAATACCTATTCGTGACTTCCGATTGCCCATTAGACTGCGGGTGATATGCTAAGGACATATTAAGCTTGGTACCACTAAATTGAAATAGCTTCCTCCAAAACTGGCTCAGAAAAATTGTGTCCCTATCAGATACTATAGAGCATGGAAATCCATGGAACTTGATCACTATATTAGAAAATAGGGCCGCAACAGAAGCAGTTGTATAAGAGGTAGGCAAGGGACCAAAATGAGCATATTTTGTCAAACGATCCATAACTACTAATATTGAGCAAAATCCTTGTGAAGATGAGAGACCCATAATAAAACCATGGTTATGTCCTCAAACACAACTTCAGGAATGGGAAGCGGCTGCACTAATCCTAATGGAGCTTGACTTGTAGTTTTAATTTGTTGACATATCAAACACTGCTTCACATACTCTGTTACTTCCTTCCTCATATGATGCCAAAAAGACGAAGCTGAAAGATGGAGAAAAATTCTTAGAGCTCCAGCATGACCTCCTGTTGGTGAGCCATGAGCTTCATGCATCAGCAGCTGCTTCAAAGATGAATGAGAGCTAACAAGGAAGCGTCCTGCATTATATATCATACCCTCCTTCCAAGTAACATTTGTGTCAGATAAAGAACCAACAAGGAACATTTGATGAACTTTTACTAAGTCCAACAGCAACCCATTTTCAACTTTAAGTGCTGCAGCAAGTCACAACATGGTTCCGAAATGAGAGAATACGAAGAACCCTCTGCACCTTCATCTGTAAACTTCGAGATAAAGCATCTGCTATTATGTTTAAAGCTCCTGGTTTATACTCAATCGTGAAACTGTATCCCAACAACTTATAAATATACTTGTGGTGCTAATCTAGGAAAACAGCTCCTTAATTCTTTGGTGGTCTGTTCGTACCACAAAATGAGATCCAAGGAGATAATAGCACCATTTCTTCACAATTTCAATGATGGCATAGAGCTCACGAACGTAAGTAGATGCTGTTGCTAAACTCCTAAACATGGACCTAGCTTTTTGCTAAAAAAAAGAGATCGGCCTCCCTACTTGAATCAAAACAGCACCAATACCACTGCTTGACGTGTCTGTTTCCACCATAAATTGTGAATGAAAATCATGTAATCCCAAAATGGGAATGGATGACATTGCTTCCTTAAATATGATGAAAGCCTTTTTTTCAACTCAGTCCATATCACCTTGTCTCCTTTCAACATATTTGTCAACGGGGTAGCAATTGCTGCATAATTAATTATGCACAAAACGTCTATAGTAGCTCGTTAGCCCTAAGAATGCTCTCAACTATTTTACTGTTTTTGGTAGAGGCCATTCCATCATTGCTGCCAACTTTTTAGGATCAGCTTTAACCCCAAATTCAAATACAACATGGCCCAAATAAGAGACCTATGATACACCAAACTCATATTTGTTGAGTTTAAGAAAAAAATGATTATCTTTCAGACAGAAGCTGACTAGCTCCAAATGAGTCACATGATCCTCTAACGAAGAGCTGTAAATTTGAAAATCATCAAATAACACCACGATGAACTTACGTAGATAAGGTCGAAAAATCTTGTTCATAGCTGATTGGAACGTTGCTAGTGCATTGGTGAGGCCGAAAGGCATGACACAAAACTCATAATGGCCCTCATGAGTATCAAGGATGTCTTTATATGTCATCCTTCTTCATCCAAATTTGGTGGTAGCCACTGCGAAAATCCAACTTGCTGAACACTTTCGCCCCAAATAATTCATCAAGCAACTCATCTATTATGGGAAATGGAAAACAATCTTTGATGGTGATTACATTCAATGCTTGATAATCTATACATATTCTCCATGTAGCATCTTGCTTTTTAACAAGCAACATAGGAGAGGAAAATGAGCTTTGGCTATGCTTAATGTGGCCTGAAGATAATAGTGCAGACATTTGCTTCTCAATTTCTACCTTTTGATAGTAAGGGTAACGATAAGTGTAACATCCTGGGCGCTGACGAGGGCGGGGAGTGATCGCTGGTGCGCAAGGGCATGCTGTGATGCACATTGTAATGCATAAGGTCATTTTAGCATAAATAACAAACCATGAATGTTTCCATTGCCAATAGCAAAAAGACAAAGAATGCCATCCATAATAAAAAACCATTCCCCATTAAACCCGACTAGCGAGGGTGGGTGAGAGTAATCCATGCAAGCAGTCATACCCTTGCATATTTGCTAAAAGGCTAATTTTCGGATTTGAACGCATGATATTTCAATCACAAAAAAGCTACTACTAGAGAATGCCAACCATAACGATATCCATAAATACGGTACACTACTAAACAAATAAGTTATTAAGAAATACATACCACAATTACAAACGCACCCATGTCTACACTGGGAGTATAGGTCACTAAATTTTTCCCTCTGATGTGAATAGCAATTGTTGATGCTAGTCTTCCAAGAATTTTGTCAGTAGCATCAACAACATACCATGTTTTCTCATGAATCACATGATCTGCAGCTTTTGGATAATAGGTCTTGTACCAAATGTCCTGTAATTATTATTTTTTTGGATGGCAAGTTTAAAGTTCATTAAATAATCTACAAATACAAAATAGAAGAAATACAGAAATTGCATTTAGATGCTCATAATTTCTTTATTTAAAATTCATAACAAACACCCGGATACATTTTTGGACTCTGTTTATTCAATGTTAACTCTGAAGCAAACATTTAAAGCAATTTAAATTTTTAGTGGCCGGGTAAGGTTGATATTATATAATGCAAAAAAAAAACTAAAAATCAATTGAAAATAAAAATAAAAAAAGAAATTAAAAAAAATAAAATAGAGAAGAAGAAATCCCCTATGGTTTCCCAAGCTATATAGGCTAGTGAGAGAAGAAAATAAGGGCATAAATTACTAATACTCATGCCAATCTACATTTAATTTACTTCAATAACAACAAATGAATACTACTAATCCCAAATCAGAAGACAGCAAAGCTGAATTACTATAACTTCATATCCTAGTTTCTTTCCTTCATAACACTGAAATTTTGATAAGCACTGAAGGTAAAAGAATCTTACTCGTTTGTAGACATTGAGGGTGCTAGGTATTCTTAATTAGTTGTATAATTCTAGTTTTAAATTCCATGATATCTTCTACATGCAGTTTTTATTAGTAATATTATCTGTATAACTAAGGTGGACTTAGTACAAATCAAACATAAGTTCTAAATAGATGAAAATAAAAGTGCAAATCTAGGGCGCAAAATAGAATTCACCAAACTGGTTCAGTTATGTTAAAGATGCACTATGTTGAAGAAAGCTAAAGATAGTGTAACCATGTGCGGCTATAATCAAAGTTATACCATATACACAGGCAAAGATATCCTTCAAAGCTACTTCTCAATAGCAATGCATAGAGTGAGTATAAGTGAGGTATTAACGTGTCCAGCTTTATCTCATCCAAGATTCAAATTAAACAAAGGTTCACATCATGTCAGCCACATCAATTACACCTACATGGTCATGGACAGGAAGCACCAAAACTAAGAAAATTAATTGACATAGGCATAAAACATTCTCTGTCAGTAAACATCTTGAAATACACAAACAACTGTGCTTTTGGTACTAGTTTTAGGAATATGGTTGTCAGAACAAATAATGAGTAAAATGCATTTTCATCAAAATATAAAGAGAAAACTACTTACTGGTCAAAGTTAACTATTTGTCCATATAAATATTGTGACAGAGAGCAATATCAATAAAGGAAGAAAGACAGGAAAAAGGGGGAAAAGATGAATTTGGTTCTTTTTTCACTAACTTACAATAGAAAAAATGATGAAATTGAAGTTGAAAATTTTCTGATCTGTGATTGTGTAAGTAATAGATATTTGGGATATTCTCTAAACACTTTTTTTGCTTTAAGCTACTACAAATAGTTTTGCGGACAGACATGTGCTGCATTGAATGAGGAAAAACCATATCATTTGGGAAAAAAGGTGGTGCAAATATATCTTGTTTGAGTTTTATTTTTTCAATTATTTGAGTAGTGTTAACTTTCAAGGTTGAGAAATTGAACATGACCTATTAATCAGATAAATTAATGCTCACATAGGTTCAAGGTCATGATTAAGATGTTTTACTATGGAAAACAACTGTCCTAAGTAAGCATTGTTATGTGAGTGTAAATCATTAGAGGAATAAATATGGTTATATTTGAAAATTGCAATTACTGATAAGCATCCTATTAAATATGTTATAGACTTGATCTTTACAACTGCACTTTTAACCATGTTCCCTAAATTTATGTCAAATGTGCTACTGGAAAATCAAACATCCACCAAAAAAATACAGCTGACCCTCAGTTATCTATGATTCATATGAGGAATGCATCATTTTCCCAACCCATTGCAAAATTCTTTAGAGATAAAAGTTAATAGACCAACTATTTTTCATTTTCATTTTCATTTTCTTCTTATTTTTCACCTTTCCTACCCCCAATTCATTGAAACTCGAATAGTGGTTTTTCAGGAACAAATTATGCAAAGCGTTAGGGTTTCGGTTTGCACCAGTAAAACGAAAAATATTTATTATTATTAAGGACAGAAAAAAATTTGTGTGCCGAGGAACAGTATCTATTACAAGGACAGAAAAAACAAAATACAAAAAAAGAAAGAAAGTACAGAAAAAGAAAAAAAGAACATAAGTCAGAACACACTACAAACATAGGTTTCTCATATCCAAGATTAAAAATTGGATCTTTAATACTGTCAGCCACATCAATTACACCTTATGGTAGTTAAGATTTATACACAACGCACTTCATGAATATGATCTATGCAACGGTAAAATGAAAAATAAATATTTGTTAATATTAAGGGGCAAATGAAATGGAGGGAGAGAGGGAGAGTGAGATACCACTTAATCGGAGACGAGAGATTCGATTTCGTGAAGGGTTTCGAATCTTAAAATATGACTTGTTTATTCCTCACTGTATTTGAAGGTTTAAATAAGATCTCGACAAAGCTCTCTTATCTTCCAGACATCCAAATAACTACTTCAAGTGTCGATCCAAAGAAATATAATTTTTTCACCAGAAAAAAAAAATGCAATATAATTCTTTCTCACCCTTATAATGCCACTTTACCCAAACAATACTTTGTCTCGGATCAGTTTTGCTAAAGTCCTCTTAAACTCAAGATTCAAATCACTATATTCAACCCAATAAAGTTATACATATATGAATAGTTCAAAATGCTGAAGCAAAAGCACACTGTCTTGTTAGAAATTGCTTCTCTAGCTTCATCCTTCATTTAGACATGTGATCAAACTTTAATAGACAATATCCATCCCTTTTAAAACATCTCTTTCAAATTTATCCTATTATTTTCTTATCACATAAGGGTGGTGAAAAAACAAATTATAAATACCTTCAATAAATCTCAATAAACCGATTAAAATAAAATTGATATTGTATTCAATTTTCTCAATATTAACATAATATAATCACAAATTCGAGGCAACTCAGGCTGAGAACAACAAACTGAGCTTGGATAGTAAAGGCCAGAGAGGATAAGAAGTGGGTTCTCTTTACACCAAACCAAGAGCAGTTAAGGTTAAAGATAACCAAATATAAAGTTCATAGCATGAATCCAATTATGAGTTTCACATGCTGAAAGAAACAAGAAAAAGAACATAATCCTTCAAAGTCCTATGTTGGAAGTGAATTAGCAAGACAACTGCTGCCATCTTTCTTGCTTTTTTTTTTGAACAGAGGTTACAACTTCAAATTCTATCCACTAATTAAAAAGTTTAATGCAATGAATTACCCTTTGAGAGCCCTGATAAAGGAGGAATAACGTAACTGGCAGCCTTGGTCATCTCACTTGAGTAACCTAATGTCTGTTTCAATTAAATTAACAAAAGTATAGGATCAAGATATTAACCAAAAATAATTAAATGTCACACTGGAACTGACCTTAGTTCTTCCCATGAGAAAATTTGACTTTTTTCTTCATAATACAATTCCAGATTTTTTTTTTTTTAAAAAAGAAAAAAGTAGCACCATGCAGATCAAACATTCTCATCAGCCAATTTGAGAAGGAGCACCATGTATTCAACCATATATTTATTTGTCAAGGTATAAAATTAGGGTGGTGGTGGGGGGAATCTGGTGCTTTTTGAATAGGAAGAGTGAAAAGTTTAAGCCATTTTACAATTAAGTCCTGAAATCAGATTATCAGTTTGTGACAATGTAGTAAGCAATGGCTACCTATAAGTGTAGAACCAGAAGCATTATGCAATAAATCACTTATAACTAGGATAAATATAATAGTAATAATACAATTATTAGGAATGGAAAGAGGGTTTATCACTTACTTTGACATAACCAATGCGACGATCGAGGTTCAAATGTAGGTTCTTAATCTTTCCATATTCACGAAATACAGTTTGCAAATCATCCTCTTGCACTTCCTCATGCACACCAGTGACCATAATAATCTATCCGCTGTAGCAAAGCAAAAAAATAAAAAAATTGAAAATTGTAAAATGCAAAACCCTAATCCACAAACTACAGGTTAAGTTAATTGACAATGAGAAATTGAACAAAGTAGAGAGAGGAGAAGGAAATGAGAGACTCACCATTGGGGTCGATGATGAGCTTCTTGGTGGAAGAAAGAAAGAAGACAAAGATTGAAGGTTAAGTTCATCGACAATGAGAAATTGAACAAAGGAGAGGGAGAGAGGAGAAGGAAATGAAATGAGAGACTCACCATTGCTGCATCATCTTCCTAAACATTGGCAACCATCGTGGCGCGCATTTTATTTTATTTTTTTTGCAGTGATGAAGCTGTAGAGGTCGTTAAATAACTTTTAGAAAATATTCAAAATTATAAAAATATTTCATAAATGTTTTGGGGTCAAAACTTGTCACAATTATACAATTTGACTAAATTAAAATTACAATGTGGCGATCCCAAAAAATGCCACAATCTGTCTATTATTTTGGAGGTTTTAATGACCTCCAATAAATAACCTCCACAAATGGCATACTTTTTTGTAGTGTGAGTGCCTCCTATAAAGCTTTTGGTTCCTCTTTTTACCACTTACAGAAACCTTTTCTGCATTTACCTTTAGAACTCCATGTTAAATAATAAAGAGATTCAGATTATGCATAGCAATCATGTATGTAACTATGTATGTCATAAAACATATTCTTGGCCATACATGCCAATACGAGCACAAGAAAACAATATAAACAGCATTCCTATCTTCAAATTTGCATATTGGAAAATCAGAAATTATCTTTGGATTATAATGGGCCTGAAGTATGTGGATAAAGGTAATAACAGAAGTGAGGATGGCTAGGGAGAGAGAAGAGGAAGAGAGTTAGTTAGGGAGGATTCGTTGAGAATATTCTTGGAGGATGGGATAACAGGAGGGGGAATTGGTGGAGTATGCTTGTCTTGATTTGTTTGGGGAAATTAATGGGTAAGGGGTACTTTTGGAGTCTCCTGGTTATTTCTTTCATTGTAATTCCAAGGCTGTATCTGCCATAACAGTAGTAATTCCATTAGATAGGGGCTGTAAGGAGCTTGTCTCCATCTTAATTTGCTTGTAATTCCAGTTCCATTAATTGAGGTTTCATCACAGATCATAACTGGTCCTCATGCTTATAATGCAGACTAACTTCAAACACATATTAAAATTTCCTTACAATGTATAGAAAGTAAATTGAAGAAGAGTCCCTACCTCCAGATTTACATATTGCGGACTAAGTAAAAGAATAATGTTTCTTGTAGCTGCCAAACATGATGCGAAAAACATGACAGATATTCATACCTAACTAGATTCAAGGCTGCTTGATTAAGACATCCCAAAACATCATGTAAACTACAGATTATGTTGATAATCAACGTAAAGAAATCTTAAATGTAATCCAAGGTTCTTCATCAAATAGGATATTATTACAGAAATGAAGTTCAGAACAATATGACTATATCTATGGAGTTTCTACTCCATTTTCATGGAAAGGCTTAAATGCAGGAAACTCACTTCAACTATAGGTTAATTCCAGAAAACCTCAATGTAGTTTAAAACTTGTTAGAGAAGTACATAACAGAAGAAATACAGAAATTGCATTTAGATGCTCATAATTTCTTTATTTAAAATTCATAACAAACACCTGGATACATTTTTGGACTCTGTTTATTCAATGTGAACTATGAAGTAAACATTTAAAGCACTTTAAATTTTTAGTGGCCGGGTAAGGTTGATATTATATAATGCAAAACAAAACTAAAAATCAATTGAAAAAAAAAAACTAAAAAATGAAATTAAAAAAAAAAAAAAATAGAGAAGAAGAAATCCCCTATGATTTCCCAAGCTATATAGGCTAGTGAGAGAAGAAAATATAGGCATAAATTACTAATACTCATGCCAATCTACATTTAATTTACTTCAATAACAACAAATGAATACTACTAATCCCAAATCCGAAGACAACAAAGCTCAATTCCTATAACTTCATATCCTAGTTTCATTCCTTCATAACAATGAAATTTTGATAAGCACTAATTCTGTTATGTCAAAAGTGCAAATCTGGGGCGGCAAAATAGAATTCACCAAATTGGTTCAGTTATGTCAAAGATGCACTATGTTGAAGAAAGCTAAAGATAGTGTAACCATGTGCGGCTATAATCAAAGTTATACCATATACACAGGCAAAGATATCCTTCAAAGCTACTTCTCAATAGCAATGCATAGAGTGAGTATAAGTGAGGTATTAACGTGTCCAGCTTTATCTCATCCAAGATTCAAATTAAACAAAGGTTCACATCATGTCAGCCACATCAATTACACCTACATGGTCATGGACAGGAAGCACCAAAACTAAGAAAATTAATTGACATAGGCATAAAACATTCTCTGTCACTAAACATCTTGAAATACACAAACAACTGTGCTTTTAGTACTAGTTTTAGGAATATGGTTGTCAGAACAAATAATGAGTAAAATGCATTTTCATCAAAATATAAAGAGAAAAATACTTACTGGTCAAAGTTAACTATTTGTCCATATAAATATTGTGACAGAGAGCAATATCAATAAATGAAGAAAGACAGGGAAAAGGGGGAAAAGATGAATTTGGTTCTTTTTTCACTAACTTACAACAGAAAAAATGATGAAATTGAAGTTGAAAATTTTCTGATATGTGATTGTGTAAGTAATAGATATTTGGGATATTCTCTAAACACTTTTTTTGCTTTAAGCTACTACAAATAGTTTTGCGGACAGACATGTGCTGCATTGAATGAGGAAAAACCATATCATTTGGGAAAAAAGGTGGTGCAAATATATCTTGTTTGAGTTTTTTTTTTTCAATTATTTGAGTAGTGTTAACTTTCAAGGTTGAGAAATTGAACATGACCTATTAATCAGATAAATTAATGCTCACATAGGTTCAAGGTCATGATTAAGATGTTTTACTATGGAAAACAACTGTCCTAAGTAAGCATTGTTATGTGAGAGTAAATCATTAGAGGAATAAATATGGTTATATTTGAAAATTGCAATTACTGATAAGCATCCTATTAAATATGTTATAGACTTGATCTTTACAACTGCACTTTTAACCATGTTCCCTAAATTTATGTCAAATGTGCTACTGGAAAATCAAACATCCACCAAAAAAATACAGCTGACCCTCAGTTATCTATGATTCATATGAGGAATGCATCATTTTCCCAACCCATTGCAAAATTCTTTAGAGATAAAAGTTAATAGACCAACTATTTTTCATTTTCATTTTCATTTTCTTCTTATTTTTCACCTTTCCTACCCCCAATTCATTGAAACTCGAATAGTGGTTTTTCAGGAACAAATTATGCAAAGCGTTAGGGTTTCGGTTTGCACCAGTAAAACGAAAAATATTTATTAATATTAAGGACAGAAAAAAATTTGTGTGCCGAGGAACAGTATCGATTACAAGGACAGAAAAATACAAAAAATACAAAAAAAGAAAGAAAGTACAGAAAAAGAAAAAAAGAACATAAGTCAGAACACACTACAAACATAGGTTTCTCATATCCAAGATTAAAAATTGGATCTTTAATAGTGTCAGCCACATCAATTACACATTATGGTAATTAAGATTTATACACAACGCACTTCATGAATATGATATATGCAACGGTAAAACGAAAAATAAATATTTGTTAATATTAAGGGGCAAATGAAATGGAGGGAGAGAGGGAGAGTGAGATACCACTTAATCGGAGACGAGAGATTCGATTTCGTGAAGGGTTTCGGTTTGCGCCATTGGAACAGAACAATGACAAATTGGGATTGGGGGGTTAGGGATTTCTTTTTACAGTAGTTTCCCACCACCGGTTCGTTTTCCCGCCAATGTTCGTTTGCCATCGTCAATTGCAGAGTTGCAAGTTAAAGGAACAGTATCGATTAGGGATTTAGAATTGAAAAGAAAGCCATCGTATGTTATTATATTTGTGAAACAGTATCGATTACATTACAAGGACAGAAAAACAAAAAAACAAAAAAAAACAAAAAACAAAAAAGAAAAGAAAGAAAAAGAAAAAGAAAACACAAAAAAGGCAGAACACACGACAAACATAATAGGAAACAAGAGGTTCCCAAAACGAAACGAAAGAAAGTTTAAAAGAAACATCATAAGAAAGTTTCTCAAAGCTTGACAAAAGCAAAACATAACTGCTGGTCGTTGAGTCTAAAAGACCACAGTTGCACAGTGTCGTTGACCCTGAGATTGTTACTGCGCACAAGATCCATCCATCCGTTGGTGATGTTGTAAACCACAGCTTTCTCCATTTTCCATTTCTTCAAATGCATGTTGTAAAATTTAAGACTGGGATCCATTACAAACACTGGCAATCCAGCAAGCCTTTGATTCTGTCCTTGTTGTTGACGTTCTGCCATGATTGACTCCTCTCTTTCCCTTACAAAATTCTTTGCTTCCTTTTCCATTTTCTGAACTGGGATTGAGAAACGCCCATGATTTGGTGACAGATCAGTCTTGAAGAGTGATTTCTGAATCACCAACTTCACTTCAGAACCTCCCATTTCTTGAATCTTCTCTTTAATCGCCCATGGCAATTCAGCATTGTCAACAATTTCACCTTTGCTTTTCTTTGACGATGAACCTTTTTCCATGGACAGACGACCAACCATTTCTTGAAACTTTTCTTTAAATTCCAATGGCAATTCTGGCTTCTCAACAATTTCACCTTTGTGTTTCTTTGATGGTGAACCTTCTTCCATGGACTTGATCGAGAGAACAGAGCAGTCTCCTCCCAATTGCAGCACTTGTTTTTCCTTAGCAAGAAAGTCACCTAAAACAAATGAGCGACAACACATTCAATCTTTCTCCATCCACTGATACTTATACCATTAATTCAATCTCCAAGAAAAATTTGAATGAAAAAAATAAAAATAAAAATAAAGAGACATAAATTGGCAGCAGAAAACAGTCCCATAAAGAAAAACATACATTTTCTGTTATTGCTGAAACCAAAAACAAAGAAGAACCGAAAGCACCAAGAATCAGAAAATATAACAAGAAAAAAAAAGAACACTTTCAGAAGCAAAACGAAACAAACCAGACCGACAACATCGTAATAGCCGACGAAATTAAGAACAAGAAGAAAACATGGGGAACATAGAATTGACATAGAGGAATAAGAAGAGAGAAAGAGAGAGAAATTTACCGAAAGAGTGAGAGTGTTGACTGAAGCAGTGTTGGTGTTGGTGTTGACGACGAGTAATGGGAACGGGAGTTCTCTTCTTCTTTCGTCCCCACAGTAAAGGGATCACAGGGCATCGACTATGCAACTCCAAGATCAGAGTTGAAAGTTCAACGAGGATTTCAGCAACTTCATCCTCCTTCGATCTTGTTAACGTTGTTGGCAATTCAGCCTTGTCAACAATTTCACCTTTGCTTTTCTTTGATGATGAACCTTCTTGCATGGACTTGATCACACGAAAGTCACATGATGATGATGATGAACCTTTGTGTTTCTTTGATGATGAACCTTCTTTGAGAACAGAACAATCTCTCAATATTTCCACAGCAAGATCACACGGTTCCCTCATCTTTTTCTTACCTAGATTTGAATTTCTTTTTTCCATTGCTAACGGCTACTTTCTTTTCTTCTCTTCTCTTTTGATTCTATGTGGTAACTAACAGTGGTATTGCTCTTCTCTTTTGTATGCTTGGCTACTCAACACCGACCTATTTATACACTCCCGCGTTAGTTAGGGAATTACAGAGTATAACGGCTACTTTTTTTTTTTTTCTTCTCTTTACATTCTTTCAGTATGACGGGGAGATGGCGCATATTTATACATCTTACCTAGATGTATGCTCTAAATTAAAATAAAAATAAGAACAATATAAAAATAAAATATAAAACATACATATATACTTATTTTACCAAGAGTAAAGTCTTTTTTGGGGTGGATACCAAAAAAAAAAAAAAAAATGTTTTTTTGGGGTCCGTAACAAAAAATACAGTCTCCACTTTCGTTCCTTACAAAAAAAGAGACTAATATGGGTCTTCATTGAATTTCTGAGGGACCATATTTTCAAAAAACTAGAATTATAGAGGGACCAAAAGTTAACTTTTTTTTGTAAGAGACGAAAGTGGAGACCGTATTTTTTGTTAAGGACAAAAATAGGCTTTACTCGTTTAATAATCATGAATTGCAGTTGAATAAGGACATTTTATTTATTATGGGTTCATTTTTTCTGCAGTGAATATAGATAAGTTATCTGTATTGAGTTCAAAATGACGTTGTTTTGGGACGAAAATTAAGATATTTTTGTAATTATAATTTATTAAAAAGTTGTAACAGTTTTTATCATTATAAATTTTTATGAGTAAAGCCCATTTTGGGTCCCTAACAAAAAAATGTGATGATTATTAATATTTGGTTTTTCATAAAGTTACTTTTTCAAGATAATGTAATTTTCAATTTATTTGTGTTTGGAAGCAGCTTTGGAAAAAACCTAAAAAAATATTTATTTTTTGGAATTTATTTATTTGATAATACCTTTTAAATATTGATCCAAATATTAAATAGCTCCAACTTTTGATAAAACAAAAAGATAAAATATAAATTTGTGTTAATTATGAAAGAATTTAAATAATCTGAATTAAAAATATAATAAGAATTATATGAAAAGTAAATAAAGGACACACAAACAAACAAATATATATATATATATATATATATATATATATATATTGGTGGGATAACAGATGATAAAAAGTGTAACTTGTATACCACACATACATATATATATATATATATATATATATATATATATATATATATATATATATATATATATATATATATATAACTGAATTGTGATTAGTTGATCATTTTTTATAATTTAATACTTTGTGGTTGTTAAGGATATTTTTAACATTTTATGTAATAAGAACATTTTGACTTATAAGGAGTTAAATAATTTGCGTTCTAATCATAATGTGTCTAAATGATAACTTTTAAATCACATAAAGTTTATTAAATAATATATAGTAAAATCAAAAGTAGTGAAAGTTAAGTTTTTCCTTCTTCAAACTTCAAAGAAAAAGAATGAATATAAATGTGATATTAATTACGCTCGCTTAAACTATTATCATGATGTATGCTCTAAATTAAAAATAAAATAAGAATAATATAAAAAATAAAATATAAAACATACATATATACTTATTTTACTAAGAGTAAAGTCTTTTTTGGGGTGGATACCAAAAAAAAAAAAAAAGCCTTTTTAGGGTCCCTAACAAAAAATACAGTCTCCACTTTCGTTCCTTACAAAAAAAGGGACTAATATGAGTCTTCGTTGAATTTCTGAGGGATCATATTTTCAAAAAACTAGAATTATAGAGGGACCAAAAGTTAACTTTTTTTTTTGTAAGAGACGAAAGTGGGGACCGTATTTTTTGTTAAGGACAAAAATAGGCTTTACTCATTTACTAATCATGAATTGCAGTTGAATAAGGGCATTTTATTTATTATGGGTTCATTTTTTCTGCAGTGAATATAGATAAGTTATCTGTATTAAGCTCAAAATGACGTCGTTTTGGGACAAAAATTAAAAAAAAAAAATTAATTATAATTTATTCCAAAGCTGTAACAGTTTTTATCATTATAAATTTTTATGAGCAAAGCCCATTTTGAGTCCCTAACAAAAAAATGTGCTGATTATTAGTATTTTTTTTCAAAACGTTACTTTTTCAAGATAATGTAATTTTCATTTTATTTGTGTTTGGAAGCAGCTTTTGAAAAAACCTAAAAAAATATTTATTTTTTGGAATTTTTTTATTTGATAATACCTTTTAAATATTGATCCAAATATTAAATAGCTCCAACTTTTGATAATAAAAAAAAAAAGATAAAATATAAATTTGTGTTAATTATGAAAGAATTTAAAAAATCTAAAGTAAATTTACCAAAAAAATAATAATAATCTAAATTAAAAATATAATAAGAATTATATGAAAAGTAAATAAAGGACACACACAAACAAATATAATGGTCAGGATCATTTTACACTAGTGTAAGTTACACTTTTTATCTTATCCGTTGATCCCACAATATATATATATATATATATATATATATATATATATATATATATATATATATAACTGAATTGTGATTAGTTGATCATTTTTATAATTTAATATTTTGCTTATTAAGAATATTTTTAATAGTTTATGTAATAAGAAAATTTTGACATATAAGGAGTTTAATAATATACATTCTAATCACAATGTGTCTAAATGATAAGTTTTAAATCACATAAAGTTAATTAAATAATATACAACAAAATCACAAGTAGTGAAAGTAGAGTTTTCCCTTCTTCAATTTACAAAGAAAAAGAATGAATACAATTAAGCAAAACACTTCACCATTTCGGCCACCTTCCTAAAAAAATCGAGAGAACGCCATCATTTGGGGGGAGGGGGGAGCTTAAAACCTAACTTTTGTCGTGGTGGATGAATGACTTTGATGATTGAGAGTAAAATCCTTAGAATTCTGTTGTAAGTAAAACCCTACAAGCCATTTCACTTTAGAAGTCTTGTTTGAAGAGAGATCACCACCTAAAGTTCTTAGGTTTTTCAAACTTTTGGAGTTTTTGAGGGTTGTTTGACTCATTTGAGCAAGGCAAATCATCACCACCTCACGCTAGGTTGATCTATGGTGAGTAATCTCAGCTTATTTCATGTTTTTATCAAAATTCATGAATATTAATTTTTGGTTAATAGTGTCTTGCGAAGATTAGATTTGTGGGAAGAGTTTTAATATTCCATGTTATAGGAATGAGCAAAGTGACTTGATGATAGTAGATAATCCATTAGAAATGACTTTGTGTTGAAAACATAACCTTTGACTCAAGGAACAAAGAGGTGAGTTGATACCTTAGAATGATAGTAGATGTTTAGCCTTGGACTTGGTATTTGAATGATAATTTTTTTTTACACTACACTAAAATTAAAATAAAAAATACAGAAACACTACCAAATGATTTATAAAAATTATGAGAACATCACAGAAAAAGTTCTACCCTATCTAGGAACTCAAAAATCAAATATAAATATTTCAAAAAATGAAAAAGTGGTCTAAACGATCGAATTTGGCCAAAATAGGGTGGACCTCACACAATGAGTGAGCCTTGCTCATAATATCGGTTTCATTCGGCTCACCAAAAATTAGCCTAATATGAGCATCTCTAACAAATGTTGAAATACTCGATATGTCCTGCAGAGACCAAAAATGATAATAACTGTTAGTGAACAAATGAATATTGGAAAATAGATGTCTTCCCAATCCCCAAAACTTCCTAAATTATAAAAGACAAAACTTTCTAACTTATAAAAGACCAAATAAGCAAAAGAATTAGGAAATAATAAAATAAAAGAAATAAGAAACAGAAGGAAACAAAATAAAAAAATTAGGATATAAACTAAATAAAATAAAATAAAAAAGGAAAGAATAAGGAATAACAGGAAAGAAAATCACTCTACTCTACTATTAATATTAAGTGATTGAGATCAAAAGAATGATGTAAATTCTCCTGCAATGGCGCCAAATTTGACATGAGTTGTCGAACTCACATTGTCAGGTAATAAAAATTTTAGTAAAATGGAACAACTTGGTTTGTCTCTCAAGGAAATTACAAGGATCTAAATCGATAGTAAAATGGAACAACTATGCCAACGGTAAAATTAATATTGTAATAGTAAAATATTATTTACCAAATAATCATTAAAGAAAACATTTACATGTGAATTATATTGGATCTTTCTTTCTTAATAATTTACAATTATATTATGATTATCAGAGTGTTGTATGTAATAATTTATAATTTGTATTATGTTTCTTGAAATGTTGTTTTATAATAATTTATAATTATATTATGTTTCTTGGAGTGTAGTTTGTAATAATTTATAATTTCTATTATGTTTCTTGTAATAATCTTTTACAATTCTATTATAATTCTTGGAATTTTTTTTGTAATAATTTATAATTTGTATTATGTTTCTTGGAATATTGTTTAGAATAAATTCCAATTCTATTATGCTTATTAGAATTTTGTTAGTCAATTATTTATCAATAATATGTATGATTATTAAACAAATATAATATTTTAAATGAAATAAATTATAACCATATATTTTGTGATTTTTTAACTTATAGATTTAATAAATACATTACTATTATTATTAAATAATTTGGGAGTGTTTCGAGCTTATTTACTTCAACAAAGAGTGCATCCCTCCTAAGAGGTTTATTGACCTAAAGCTGACCTTATGCATCAAAGATGCTTTCAAATAAACGTATGTGCATTTCATTGTAGTAGATTGCCCATCGTCTAATAATACAATCATTGGGTGACCTACAATTCACAAATGAGATATGTTCATTTTAACTCGTCACCGGGCTTTAAAGCTGGAGGGTTCCAAAAATGAGGTTGTAACAGTTAAAGGTAACCAAAAGGAGTTGCAAACAAGCCACTATGAGGAAATCAATATCACTGAAGATGGGTTATCCTAAACACTCTGGACCGACATGGAAAGAAAATTAAAGATAAGGGCAAGTTAGTCAAGTCCATTGAGAAGTCAGTCATGATATTCAAGTTACATATGTATGAAGCTAATCCGACCCCAAGACCCAATACTGAGGGTGAGCGGAAGAACTTAGTGTTGCGAGAAAAACCCAAACAGTATACAAAGATTGGAAAGAGCCTGGAACCTGGCCTTAGGGAGAAACTAGTGACATTCCTGAAGTTGAATAAGGATCTATTTTCATGGAAGTCATTTGATATATTAGCTATTGACCCCCAATTTTTTTGTCATCGTCTTTCTATCTACCTAGTTGCCCAGTTGATTTCTCTAAAGGAAAGGAAGATCGGCCTTGAACGCAGGCAGGAAGTGGAGGAACATGTTAAAGAGTTACAGAGGTTGGTTTCATCAAGGAGATTCAATACATAACTTGGCTCTCCAATGTAGCCTTAGTCAAAAGGTCAAGTGGCAAATGACGAGTATGCGTAGACTATAAACAAAGCCTACCTAGCTACTTTTACCCTATACCAAGCATAGACTAGCTAGTGGATGACTACTTTGGATTCCAACTATTTTCCTTCCTAGATGCTTATTCGGGTATAATTGCCCCTTCACCCAGCTAATTATGCTAAAAATAATATTGTATTATTATTATTATTTAGATTATTCTAGAAGGTTATTTGGGCTTAGCCCATTAGGTCATTTAGACTCTTTAAATAGAGGGCTCTTGTACAGTTATATTGTTTAAAGAGAAGGTTAAAAACAAATCATCCAAGATTGTTCAAGTTGGTACAACCGACTAGCAAACAAAATAAAAATAAAAATATTGTTTAGTACATCATTGAAAAGCCAACATTTTTGACCAGAATAGACATCACAAAATACAAGTAGCATACCACCTCTTTAGGTACTCTGGGCATCCAGGTTTATTGGTTTGGGAAGATAGCTTTCAGCTGGATGGGATAAAAGAATAAATTTGCTGCCATATATGCCGGTAGTGAACAAGTCGGATCCCTCTATATAATTTAAAATATCAATTTTGTCAAGGAGTTGAAGCTCGACTCTCGGGTTGTAACAGGCGATCTGGTCTATCACAGGGCCATGAATTTCATGACCAAAACCTTCAACTTTTTCATCCATTTTGATGGTTTCCTCCTTCAACTTTTCCACTTCCTTGAGAAGGTTCTCCCCAACCAACTCTAGCTAGGCTACTCGAAGGTCAGACTTATCATGATTCTTTTTGAATTAGTCCCTTTCTTTCTAAAGGTTGGCATAATTATGCTAAACTTATTTAGCCTTCTCTTCGGCAATCGTCTTCCCATTTTGAGCTTCTGCCACTTGAAGTTTCAAGGCCTTCACTTTTCATTCGGCATCCTCTGCCCTCTTTCGTAGGGCCTCTTAGTTTATTGCAATTAATAAGATGAAGAAGGACCATCTCATAGTAAGTGGTCTCCTTAAGTGAAGAATCTTGTAAAGCCACATACTTCTTGATAAGTTATTCACGGGAAAATTGATCCCACTTTACACAGAGGCTGGGAGTAAAGTAAG
>NW_026899283.1:0-77703 GCF_033153095.1 Gastrolobium bilobum
AGCGTACTGGTTAAGTGCGAAGCTAGGGATTAGATGGCAAGAGAAAGGAGAAAAGAAATAGCCTAGGGTTCAGAGCGAGAAGATGAAGAAAAGGAGATCAGCGTACTGGTTTATGACTGAAGGAAAAACTAACTAAAAGGAATAAGACTTAATGATAAAAAAAAAAAAAAAAAAAACTAGCCCTTTATTTTGTCAGCGAAAAGTAAATGAGATATGACTAAAGCATGTATAAGTCAAATCGCCACCCTATGAGCAGTCCCAAGGTTTATTACCTGCTGAACAATTTCTCAGAGGTGCATTAATGGTAGTGATTAGCTTCTGCAACCCCTTTCAGATAATTTCATGATTAAGACTAGTTGCTCAGACTAATTGTGCACAGCTCATTGGGCAAGAAGATGATATGCGGGAAGAAATTAAAATAAAATAAAATAAAATATATAATAAATAAGTAAAATTGTAAAATAATAATAATAACAATTCTCACCTCTTCAGATTTTTGAATTAATAAATCAAGTAAAAGTATAATGGGTTAAATAAATGGGCTGCTAGGATAAGCATGGCCCAAATTATTTCATACAATGGCTGAATTTTTTATTTGGGCCTAATGAATTGAGTGAAATCAAGTGCACAAGTGAGTAACAAAATTAATGGGCTCACCCGATTTTTTGGAAATCCTCTGATCACAAAATAATTCTTCCTCACCCCAATTCATGTTACCCTCTTTTTAAAAGTCAGCACTCGATACACACAAGTTTTATATCAGGGTATGTGCAAGTTATTGGGACAAGAACTGATTTTTTTTTTTTTTTTTGACAGAGGCGGCTCACAGTCACCCCAAACTTAGTGATCTGCACAAGCTCAAACAGTTTACTCAGCACAGCAGAGCCATTTTAACTCTTAATCAACTTTTTTCTTTTTATTTCACAGAACAAATTCTCCATTGGTTTTTTAATTTTCGAAGACAGCACTGATTCAAAACAGTAAAAGAAAAATATTAAGACTCCTATAGAGCCTCTATATTACAACAACTATATGACAATCTTCAGACTCATGCAGACTTATACAAAATACAACGAAACAGAACAAAACAACACAAACAAACAATTCTAACTAACTAACTGAAAGCTACTGCAACAAAATATTGAGTGATTTAGAAGGCTCTACCAGAGGGACAACTGCCTTGTCTCTGGTTATAGGTTCACCTTGATAGATTTTTAGTCTCTGGCCATTTACCTTGAACCTCCTACCATCTTTGGCACATTGAATTTCTATTGCCCCATGTGGAAAAACTTCTACAATTTCAAAGGGACCAGACCATCTTGATTTCAGTTTGCCAGGGAAAAGCTTAAGCCTAGAATTAAACAATAGCACTTTTTGGCCTGGCTCAAAACACCTTTCCTGAATGAGATTATCATGCCATCGCTTCATTTTTTCCTTGTACAACTTAGCATTTTCATATGAGTTCATTTTAAATTCATCTAAGTTGTTTAACTGAAGCAACCTATTCTCAGAGGACTGTTTGTAATCCATGTTCAGCCTTGCAAGAGCCCAGTAGGCCTTGTATTCTAACTCTAATGGTAAGTGACATGCCTTGCCAAAAATGAGTCTATATGGTGAGCAACCTATTGGAGTTCTATAGGCTGTTCTATAGGCCCACAGGGAGTCTTCTAGCTTTAGTGACCAGTCCTTTCTAGAAGGACCAACCACTTTTTCTAAAATTTTCTTTATCTCCCTATTGGTAACCTCCACCTGCCCACTTGTTTGTGGGTGATAGGGTGTTGCCACCCTATGTTTGACACCATATTTTGTTAGGAGACTCTCAAACTGCCTACTTATGAAGTGGCTACCTCCATCACTAATTATGCATCTAGGTGTACCAAACCTTGTAAAGATGTAGCTCTTTAGGAACTTGCACACTATTTTGGTTTCATTAGTGGGGGAGGCCACTGCCTCCACCCATTTGGATACATAGTCTATAGCTACAAGAATGTATTTATTACCATTTGAAGGGGGGAAGGGACCCATGAAATCTATCCCCCACACATCAAACACTTCAACCTCAAGAATAGGATTTAGAGGCATCTCATTCCTACGTGTGATATTGCCAGTCCTCTGACACCTATCACACTTACTAGCTATTGTATATGCATCCTTAAAAATGCTTGGCCAATAAAAGCCAGATTCCAATACCTTGGCAGCAGTCCTTACTCCACCATAATGCCCTCCATATGGGGAGCTATGGCAGCTGTGCAGAATTTGGTTTTGCTCCATTTCTGGAACACATTTTCTCAAAATCTGATCTGCACATTTTTTAAATAAATGAGGTTCATCCCAAAAATAAAATTGCACATCATGGAGAAATTTCTTTCTCTTATGTGTGTTCAAATCATCAGGCAGCACTCCTGCAGCCAAGTAATTGGCAAAATCAGCATACCAAGGGGTGCTTGAGGCACTTATGGCTAACAAAGATTCATCAGGGAACATGTCCCTGATTGGTACAGAATCTTGTTCTGTTTCATTGGACCTAAGCCTAGACAAGTGGTCAGCTATTTGATTTTGGCCACTCCTATCTACTATTTTTACTTGGAATTCTTGTAGGAGTAACATCCACCTAATGAGCCTTGGCTTACTGTCTTTCTTCTCCATTAAGTATTTAATTGCTGAATGGTCTGTGTGTACAATTACCTCAACCCCAAACAAATAGCTCCTGAATTTTTCAAATGCAAATATCACTGCAAGGAGCTCTTTTTCGGTCACAGTATAATTTAATTGGGCACCTTGCAAGACCTTGCTTGCATAATAGATGGAATGAAAAATCTTATCCTTCCTCTGCCCTAGCACAGCACCTAGGGCCCACTCACTAGCATCAGTCATCACCTCAAAAGGCAGGGACCAATCTGGTGCCACAATTATGGGAGCTGAAACCAGTTTGGTTTTTAGCTCTTCAAAGGCCTTCAAGCAAGGCTCATCAAAATTAAAGGGTTTGTTAGCCTCCAGTAGACTACTTAAGGGCTTAGCCACCTTAGAGAAATCCTTTATAAATCTTCTATAAAACCCAGCATGGCCTAAAAAGCTTCTTATGCCCTTGACATCTCTAGGTGGTGGTAGCTTATCAATGAGTGCAATCTTAGCCTTATCTACCTCTAAACCAGATTTTGAAACCTTATGGCCTAGGACTATACCCTCTTGCACCATAAAATGACATTTTTCCCAATTCAAAACCAAATTAGTCTCCTCACATCTCTGTAAAACTCTAGACAAATTCAGCAAGCAATTTTCAAATGAATCTCCAAATACAGAGAAGTCATCCATGAAGACTTCTACATACTCATCAATCATGTCATTAAAAATGGCAGTCATGCACCTTTGAAAGGTGGCAGGGGCATTACAAAGCCCAAAAGACATTCTCCTAAATGCAAATGTGCCATATGGACATGTGAATGTTGTTTTATGCTGGTCTTCTGGAGCTAAGGGTATCTGGTTATAACCAGAATACCCATCAAGGAAGCAAAAATATTCTTGGCCAGCAAGCTTGTCAAGCATTTGATCTATGAAAGGTAAGGGAAAATGGTCTTTTTTAGTGGCTGCATTTAATTTCCTAAAGTCTTGACAAATCCTCCAACCGGTTATGGTTCTAGTTGGAATAAGCTCATTTTTTTCATTAAGCACGACTGTGATACCTCCCTTTTTAGGGACACAGTGCAAAGGACTTACCCAACTACTATCACAAATGGGATATATCACACCAGCATCCAACCATTTAATCACTTCCTTTTTTACAACTTCTTTCATGGTTGGATTGAGCCTTCTTTGAGGCTCAATAGAACTGGCATTTTCATCAACTAGCCTTATCCTATGCATACAAAAAGAAGGGCTAATACCTCTAATGTCAGCCATGGTCCAGCCAATGGCTTTCTTGTGATTTTTAAGCACACTTAGGAGCTGATTCTCCTCATTATTTTTTAGGGCAGCAGCTACAATTACAGGGAGGGTATTATCTCTTCCTAGAAAAGCATATTTAAGGTGAGTTGGGAGTTCTTTCAACTCCACTTCAGGTGGTTCCACAATGGAAGGTTTAAGAGGTTTGGTGACTCTCTCATGAAGTCCTAGGGACTCAAAATGTTTGTCACCAAAGAACTTAGTAGGATAAGACTTCAATGCACATGCATGATCATGATTAGATGCAATATTTTCATAAAATTCAAAAATGGCAGAATCACATGCAGAGTCATTTATTTCCAAATTTTCGTGTAAATGGGCAGCAACTAAAGTATCAATTACAGATATAGCAGAACAATCATCAACATCATCATCTACATATTTCATGGCTTTAAAAACACTAAAGGTCATAGTGTCATCATTTACCCTCATTGTTAACTCTCCTTTTTTCACATCTATCATTGCACCCCCTGTAGCTAAAAATGGTCTTCCTACTATAATAGGAATATTTTCATCAACTTCACAATCAAGGATAATGAAGTCAGCTGGAAAAATAAATTTTTCCACTTTTACTAAAATATTTTCCACTTTTCCTTCAGGGTATACAATAGACCTATCAGCTAATTGGAGAGTTAATGTTGTGGGTGCAGATTTTATTCCTAATTGCTTAAAAATGGAAGCAGGCATCAAATTGATGCTAGAGCCTAAATCACATAAAGCTCTACCAATATACCTATCTCCTATAACACAAGGAATAGTAAAAGAACCTGGATCCTCCATTTTAGGAGGTACTTTTGTAGAGACAATGCTGCTGCATTCTTTGGTAAGTGCCACTGTTTCGAACTCCTCTATTCTCCTCTTTCTTGATAGGATGTCCTTCATGAATTTGATGTAGCTTGGCATGTGTTGAAGGGCCTCCACAAATGGAATGTTGATCTGGAGTTGTTTGAGGATGTCTAAGAACCTTTTAAAGTGCTGCTCCTGGTTTTGTTTTTGTAGCCTTTGTGGAAATGGAATCTGCCTTGCCCTTGATCTTGGTGAAGTGCCTTCATTTTGCTGCGTAGGTTTGGCTGGCTCCTTTGATTTAGGTGCTGATTTTTCTGTTTTTCCCAAATCACCTTGCTCCTTGTTGTTTTCTGAGTCTTGCACTTCAATTACATTAGGCTCTTCCTCTTCTTCAATTGGTTGAACATTTTTTTCTGCCAACTTCCTCAAGGTAGAAGGCCTAATAACATGCTCTGGTTGTTCAACCTCTCTTCCATTTCTCAAATGGAGAGCCTTACAAGATTCCTTTCCCTCTCTCCTTGGTGCTTCAGTATCACTAGGAAGAGTTCCCACCGGTCTATTGCTAAGAGAGGAAGCAATCTGCCCCATTTGTGTCTCTAAGCTTTTTAAGATTGCTCCATGACTTTGAAGCATGGCCTCATGATTTTGCAGCATCCGGTTTGACCACTGATCATTAGGAAGAGGCTGAGTTTCTGCATTAGATTGCCCTTGCTGATCTTGAGGCATTTGTGAGTTGAAACCGGGTGGAAATGGGACTTTTGGCTGATAAGGTTGCTGCCCTCCTTGGAAGGGCTGATTCTGATTTCTATTTCCAACATTTTGATGGTAATTTTGGCCCTGATTCTGGCCAAAATTCCCACCTTGTTGCTGCCATCTGCCTTGGTTATAATTTCCTCTATTATTGTAGTTTTTGTTGTAGTCACCAACATAAAAGGCTGAAGAGGGGTTGCTTGGGCATTCTTCGAAAAAATGAGCTCCATAACAAAGTGAGCAGATTGGTGTTGTTTGAGCCACTTGAGCAGGTGGTTGATGTTTGGTCTCAGCCATTTGCTTGACTAAAACCTTGAAAGTGTTATGCATTGCTGCCATCTCAGCTGCCATGGATGTTATTTCAGTCACTTCATAAAGTCCAGCTGCCTTCTTTGGAGCTTCATCTCTTTGTTCAGGCCATTGGCAGCTGTTTTGGCTTATCCTCTCAAGTGTCTCAAAAGCTTCTGGATACCTTTTCAATAAAAACATTCCATTGGCAGTGGCATCCAAGTGAGTTTTGCCTTGGTGACTCAATCCTCTGTAGAAAATCTGAATGGTAGCCCACTTAGGAAGACCATGGGTGGGACACTTTTTAATCAGCCCCTTAAATCTAGTCCAGCTCTCATGGATTGACTCATCAACATACTGTCTGAACCCTGTTATGTCATCCCTCAAATCACACACCTTTGTGGGTGGGAAAAACCGCATAAGGAAGGCTTCTCCAAGCTCCTTCCATGTGGTGATGGACTGTGCAGGCAAATCTTCTACCCATTCTTCTGCTGCCCCAGCTAAAGAGAAGGGAAACAGCCTCATTCTCATGGCATCTGTGGACACCCCATGAACAACAAATGTATCAGAAATTTTCATAAATTTTGTAATATGCTTGTGGGGATCTTCCTTGGGTAATCCATGGTATTGAGTCATGGATTGCAGCAGCTGTATCATCCCTGGTTTGAGATCAAAGTTCCCCTCCACTCCAGGCTGGACAATACCAGGAACTACTCCATCAAGTGATGGAATAGCATATTCAGCAATGGGAAGCTCTTCATCCACCATAACTAGAGCATGGTTGCCATTCCCATTGCCATTGATGTTTTCTCCATTAACAGATCCTTGGTTCGATTCTGCCATCTTCAATAGGTTGTAATACTGCTTGTTGCTGTAATCTAAATTGAATTCTGCAGAAATCTCACAAGAACTTGGAATTGGAGTTAGTAGGTAACAAGACAAAAATGTAAAAAGGAAAAAGATTCAATAAAAAAAAAAAAAATCAAGAAATCTAAAACAGAATCACGAACAGAAAATAAAATCAAACACCGTTCCCCGACAACGGCGCCATTTTGTTGGGTAGTATTTTTCTCAAGAGAAAGAGTTATCGTTCTCAGGGAACGGGTTGTTTAGTTTTCCTTTTTAATTCCTATTTCTAATTTCTTGAAATTAAGTGATCAATCTTTTAAAACTAAGAAAAGACTAAATCAAACAAGGTATTTATCAGATTTGCATTTAACAAAATTTAACAGAGGAATATCTAATCACAAATGTATCAATTATAAGGTTCTGGAATTCTTTGAATCATGGATGAAGGAAAAATTTCGCATTCCTGCGTTTTATAACTGCTACGGCACTTTAGTATCAGAATTCGAATTACTATGGCTATTTTATCTGAAACTTCCCAGTTCCAGATTTTAATCTTTAGAAGAATCTTTTCCCAAAGTCTTCTAAATCTTTAAAAATTGTATCAAAGACCTCCTTGGGTTATCCCTAACCTCAAGGGTTCAATTAACAAGGGACATAACCTGATTTCCCAATCATAGCTATGCAAAAATTATTCAAGACCCATTCCCATGGTGTTCTTGAACTTAAAATCAAAATCTTGCTAATCAAATGAAACTAAAGCAAACCATCACAGTATTCAGAAAAATAAAAGATCACCCAATCATCGTGAATCCCAGAAAGGAAAAGATCAGAAACCCATATTCAAAAATATTACAAATCTAAAAGTAAAGAAACATGCATCACAAACATTCATGAAAGAAAACTCAAAGTAAAGTTACAAACCGGTTCTTCAAGATTCAAAGTTCCTAAACTAGAGCTAGGAAGAAAAAGATCAGAAATGTGAAAATAGGAGCTCGTATGTAGATCCGTGGTTCCTTTCCTTGAAGTTGCGTTGTCAATGCACTTCGAGTACAAGAATTGAAGAACATGCACCAGCTTTCAAGACAAACACTCAGATTTGAAGAGAGAAAATACAAAATTCTAAACGTAAACTGAAAACTAACAAGTACGGTATCTATGACCCTAAAATGACTGACTCCTATTTAACTAAAAATTATAAAGCTGCCTCCAAATGCACTGCTGTCCATTCATCTCTATGTCCATCCAATGGTTCAGATTTGATCTTGATTTCAAAGAGTTGATCTTGCTTCCAAACTGCAGTAAAAGTAATAAAAGAGAGTAGTAAATCATCAGTTTATCTCTTTCTCTCTTTTTTTTACCTTTGGGCTGATTGGCACTCATTTGGCCCATTACCATGCACTAATATCCATCCTTCAACTCAAATATTGTAAAAATAAAGCCATTAAAATAAACATAATATATAGCTAACAACCATGAATGTAAATTACAACACTGGTCACCGTGTACACAATTTCCATTCATCCAGTATCTGCAGACACTTCGTGACAGCTTCTGAGAAGCCTCTGGGATGTTGGTCCCATCTCCATCTTCACTCTTTCTAATCAATACAGCCTATGATGTTAGTATTTGGGTGTCCTAGAGACAATCTTATGATTAAATAAGGACAGAGATGTAGACCTTTTTAATATTGTTGCAAATAAATAAAAGCACTCTTTATCTTGTCTCATAATTCTGTCTCGATATTAATGTTAATATATTATGAATAACTTGATAAACCCCGTGGAATAAAATAGGTATCTCTTGAGTATCTGTGATGAGATCACAATCATGAGGATTCAAGAATACCGGATGTTTATTCCTAATTTTATGTTCCTAGTCTAGAGATACTGAGAATGGGGTCAGTAATCTCGGGTAAGACTAGCACGACTTATCTACTTGTATATGGATACAAGGTATAGGCCTCATGTGCTACAGATATGGAGATGTCTTAGCTAAAGTCGTGGATGGACCTATAAGGGTATAGCTCGCACTGAACGGACCCACAAAGAGACTCTATGAGGAAATCTCACAGATAGTATCATTAGAGTAGTCTCTTCATATTTGGGTATGTCTTTCCTTAGACCAAAAGTTATCACTTAGACTCTATTCTAGAAGGCATGCTTTGACTGTATACCTCGTCTGCCTGAAACATGAGACTCCTAGGTATGCTCTTGGGCTTGTCCTGATAGGGCACAGGGCTAGGGTGATAAGCTGAAGGAATTCGTCAAATCTCTGTGAGAGATTAGGTTATCCTTAAACCGTAGAAATCAGGATGACATTTACAGTGACTCGGGAATCTATGCATAGTAAAAGAGATCATAAGATGATCCGCCTTTAGAGTAAGTAAATTGAAGACTCCTTATTTCATATAAAGCTAACCCTAAACCGCAAGGGTTGATGCGTTTCCTTACCCTAGGTTTTATGGGAAGGTAACCGAGACGAAGGGACAAACATACGGCAACCAAATATGTTTAATAGGATGATCAAATCATTAATCTAACTAGTTCTGGGGCAACAAAGCATTGCTAGTGCTCTGTGTTGTCATTAGATGGGTTGTGGGCTTATTGGGCCCAAGCCCATTTATGTCAGTGGCTAAGTTGGACCTAATGGGTCACACACAAACACCTAATTGTCTAGATGCTCTAGCATTAAAGATATTGGACCTAATAATAGTTATTAGCCCAAGAAGTTGTTTGGAACAAAACCTAAAGGGGTGGAGGGTGCATGGATCATTGTAATGGGCTTGGATAGTCCAAGACATTACTAATTAATTTAATTAGTTAAATTAATTATCAAACATTTAAATTTTGAATTTTGGAATTCGAAATTTGAATTTTGAATTTGAAATTTGAAATTTGAAATTTGAATTTTGAAATTTGAATTTTGAATTTGAATTTTGAAATTTGAATTTGAAATTTGAAATTTGAACTTTGAATTTGAATTTTGAATTTGAATGTTTGAACATTTGAATTTGAATATTTGAATGTTTGAATTCAAATATTTGAATTCGAATTTGAATTGCCTATGAAAGGTTGTTTCATAACAAAAGGATAAGATGAGATCTTGTTGGAACAAATCACTAGTATCATGAGAGAATCTTTTGGACATAATCCAAGGCTATATATGGCGCTGATTTGGGCTGTTGGTGAGCAAGATATGCTCATCAAAATCAGCTCCAGAAGATTCAGTCAGTTGGGAGAAAATCTGAGTGAGTTGATTCAAATTTGAATGCAACTACTCAGATGTATCTGGTCACCTTTTTGGGCTATATGGGGCGCACCATATAGCTGATCTTATGAAGATTTCTGATCAGAATTTTGAATAGGTTTTGAACCAATTCTCAAGAGAATATTCCAGGAGCCTGTTAGCAATTTTTGAAATTAAACAGCTCCACTTCTCTCTCTCCAATCTGGCGCCTAATGATCAGATTTTTGAGAGAAAAATCTGATTGGTATTTTATTTTAAATACTCTCCTCTTATGCGCCTATGTGGTTAGTTGTTCCTCCAAGGGTTTTTCTGAAAAGCCTAGCCTATTCTCTCCTTTCTCCTGTGCCACTTGTGAAGCTTTCACATTGAGAGCTTCACTCTTTCAAACACTTTCACCTAGCCTCCATCTTCACACATAGAGCGCCTAGCAAGCCTCTTTGTGGTGATCATCCGGTGGCTTCACAAGAAGGAGTTCTTGCACCTAGACGAGTGGGTGGTGTGGATCAACATTAGAGGGTCTGAACCCTTCAGACCTGCCTTGATCATCTGGTGATTTCACGAACAAGGTAACATCATGCTTTCCTAAAGCATGATCTTGATATGCATGTATATTCCGCAAAGAAAAATTTTGTTTTTCCCTCTTGCATGCATCGGCCTTCAAGGCCATTTCGAACTTTCATATGACTCATAGTACGGGGTCTTCTGATGTGGCTTCTGAGAAGCCTGAGCCACACTTGTCTCATCTACGCTCTTTCTAATCAGCACTTCCTTTGTGTTATGTGCAGGGGTCTTCACATGTGGCTTCTGAGAAGCCTCAGCGGCACGTGAGAAACATATTTTTCGTTAGCGACCTAAAAGAGGGGCTTTACTCTAAAATCTATATAAACTTCATACAAGCTTCATCCCATCACCCTTAATTAGTTACCACTAATTAGTTAAGGGTAGTGCATTATATTATAAGAATTGAAATTAATCAGAGTCATCATCTGAAAGTTGAATGTGAAATATAAATCATATCCAATAAATTTAAAATATTCACATGAACTTAGCAATTTAATATTCTCGCAAGAATCATATAATTTCAAGTTGGTTGTATAAAAAAGTGTCTAAATTGGATCTATAACGAAATTGTAATTTGCAGAACTAAGATTGAAGAGGGTAATAATAATATAATAAAGTAAAAGGAAAAGAACAAACAAGACAATGATATGAATTAGCATGTTAGCATCACAATTTCCTCTTATAGGAGATATAATTATCTCTTATACGTACAAAAAGGTATATATGAGATCATGTGAAGAAAAAAGAAGAAAAAAATATGAACTTCATATATTTTTATCTATGTAAAAAGTAAATTTATTTCCTATAATATAAGAGACATTAAATCTGAACAAAATGATCATATAATTGGCTTTTTAAAAAAAATAATATAACGAACAACTAGTCAAAGGGAACCTTTGTTCGGTTGATGCTGGAAACAGGACAAAAACAAGTATCAGACACTGAAAAAAAGTAGACTCTTACTTTCATGAAAGAGATTTGCTGCTTTCACTGAATCACAAATAAAACAACTTCTAATTATCTTGGGAAGCCACAAAAATGGATATGGATGCCGTGTGTGTTTCTTTTTCTCTTTTGGGTTTTCTTCAGGACCCTTTTCCTTTTTACTAGGTGGATTGGTATTTTTTTTATTAAGAACTGGAGTGGATGTGTGTTAAACTTGGAATTCAGCATTATTAAGATAAATTAAGCAATAATTATATTAAGTAAAAGGATTTATAAATTTAAAATTTAAATTTTTTGATTAAGATAGAGAGCAAAACTTAAAAATTGGCTCAAGTAATAATATGAATTTTAGAATAAATGAATTGTCAAAAGGATAAAGATTTCTTACCAAATTAAGATTTTTGGGATCAGAGTTAAATAATTATCACATTATCTTATTCATGATTAGTCTCGTATATGTAAGACTTTTTTTCGTCCAAAGTTAATATATATATATATATATATATATATATATATATATATATATATATATATATATATGGTTCATTTTTCTGTAGTCAATGTAGATAATTTATCTACATTGAGCCCAAAATGACGTTATTTTGGGACGAAAATCAAAGTATTTTTGTAATTATAATTCATTTAAGGATTATAATAGTCTTCCTACTTATAATTTTTTAATCTTTCAACCCAAAACGATATCATTTTGGGAGTGAAAGTAAATAACTTATTTACATTAACTATATAGAAACGTTAAAGTCACATATATATTGGATATGTTAATAAAAATCATTTTTGCGTATGTAATTATCAATAAAGATATGAAATATTATCAATTTTTTTCCCAAAACAACAAAATGTTGCTTATATCAAAATCATAGTTTGGATTGAAAAAATAATTCTTCACACAAGGTACATTTAAAGAGGTACAAAAAAAATATAAGCAAAGCTCACTATCTTAAAAAATGATTTTATTTTTTTCATGTTGCATGAGACAATTTGTCTCATGCAACACACAAAAAAGTGGGTAGGTCCCACCAAAAAAATAAAAAATGGGTCTCACCCACTTTTTTGTGTGTTGCATGAGACAAAATTTTTCATGCAACATGAGAGAAATAAAACCCCTTAACAAAATAGGTAAAAACTAAAAACTGGATGAAACATTATAATTTGGTTTTATAATAAAATATATATTATATTCACTGTCGAGGCACGTACGTGTAAGTCAAACTGTTATAAACTTTTGCAAGAGCATTCAACATTATGTAATCCATTATACCCTTGGCACAAGTTCCTGATCCACCACCAATTTCATAAATCTGATTGCATATTAGAGGATAGTATCAACTACTAATTTAAGTAATAACAAGTAGAGTAAATATCTTTTTTTGGTCCTCAGCAAATTTCATAATACCCGCTTTAGTCCCTAGTAAATAAAAAGGCCCATCGTGGTCTTTAAGAAATTCAAAATAGACCCATTTTAGTCCTTTTAGGGACTAATATGGGTCTTTTTTGAATTTGTGAGGGACCACGATTTCAACTAAATGGGCCAATTTTGAATTTTTTAGGGACCGCAATGGGCCTTTTTATTTGCTAGGGACTAAAGCGGACATCGTGAAATTTGTTGAGGACAAAAAAAGATTTTTTAGGGACCACAATGGGCCTTTCTATTTGCTAAGGACTAAAGCGAACATCGTGAAATTTGTTGAGGACCAAAAAAGATATTTACTCTAAAAAGTAACAGACTATATACGAGATACATTTATGATGCTTACTAATGTTTATCAAAAAGAAAATTAGGCATGATAAAGAAGAATATTAAACAGATTGTAGATAGAAAACAGACATGAAACATACTTATATAGAACTGAAACATTAACTCATAAGTGGAAAAGTTCAGAATAGCAGCATAATGGAGAGCAATAACATTCGTTATTAAGAATGAACTAACACCAGAAGAAAGAGAACATTGGAATTGGAAATTTTCATTCATTATATACTTCATGTTACAATCACTATTGCTCACTGTACAGGAAAAAGTGAATTAAATCTTGTTTTGTCTCCTGCAAAATATCACTGGCATCAATTGGCCATTTGATGTAAAAAAGAAGAGAAAAGATCACCAATGCCCTTGTAGTTTACTCTAGAATCACTTATGTCCCTGTGGTTTGCAAAAGGGTATGTTTTTTTATCACATATGCCCCTGTGGTTTTTTATTTTTTTACAAAGCATAGGGGCATATGCGATAAAAAAAGTTGCATATATGATTTTGAAGCAAACCACAAGGGAATAGATGATTTTGAAGCAAACCACAGGGGCATTGGTGAAATTTTCCCAAAAAAGAAACCAGCTGATGGGGGAAAATGGACATTTCTCATGGCACTTTGGGCTCTTCGAACCATTTCCAGACAGTTAGCAAACCAGTCTCATCTCTGGTAAAGACAAGCACAACCCTATCTAGACCTATCTGTAATGACCGAACATCTTTTTGCAAAAATAGCCTACCTCTTTCTGAAAACCTGTAAATGTAGACATGGTAAGGGGCTGCAACATTTTCCCAACACAAAAACATAACCATGACAGTTACAGAAGAAAAAAAAAGGATGCAAATTTAAGTATACTTACGATGGCAATTCATACATGCGAACTGAATTGTCTCTGCAAGATCAATACAGTATGGGCTTGGCTTTTGCATCAGTCATCCCACAAAGTGCAAGAACACCCTATAACAAAAAAAAAATATTGATTGTGTGAATCAACTAACTCCATGGCCATTATAAAAAAAAATTCATCTTGATTTCCACAAATGAAAATACAACTAAATGATATTTGATATAGAATCAAAAATTTACTTATGCACAAGATGTTATCATGGTAACGCAACATACATTTTCCTCTGTGTGTGTATATGTTACTTCCAAAGTTCCCTCCTTAGTGAAACCCCAGACCTTAATTGTGCAGTCGAATGAACTTGATAACAAATACTGCTCCCAACAAATAAGGGATGTGACTACCTCAGTATGTCCATTGAATGTCCTTTCACACTGCAATGTATCAAGGTCCCACACCTGAAGAAAACAAGATAACAAATAATTCTTTCAAACAAGCTACCATGTAGAAACAAGCAACAAGCAATTGTGGCTAACAATGGAAAACAACATACCACCTAAGATTTATAATGACAAACATATATAAAACCATCTATAAGAAAACACATCATAATGTCAGTTTGAACATCACACAACATAAAGACCAAGAACATTTTAGCAATGTCCACATCAATATGAAGAACTGACCATCAAACATTTTTAAATTTGTGAATATGTAGTCTAGTGAAATCACTTCTTTTTAACAAAATCCACATGGAGCAATCCATGCATTTTGACATTATTTGATTCATTTTTTTAGTCTTACTCATTTATTAATTATTATAATTAATATAATTAAAAAATATGTATGTATTAGAAGTTAATAAATATCCACATTAATACTAATTAAAAGATAATATAAACCGTAAATTAAATAACTAACCAAGTTACTATCCATCAAATGAATATTAATAATATAAATGAAATATTATAAAAAACATATTCATTAATATTCATAATAAATATTTATCCAATATTTTAATTATTATACAAATATTGTTAAAATATTACACTTCAGTTATTTTTACAAAGTACAATTATTAATAAATTTATAATATGCATATATTAATAAAAAAATAGAAAGTCCTCACTGCCAGACTATAGACATACCTTTATGCTATGGTCCATGGCCCTTGAGTAGAGCATATTCCGACCAACACTAAGACAAACCACAACTTCAGTGTGGCCTCTTAGTGACGCAATCAATTCAAAGGGGGTCTTACTTTCAGAGCTGCCTCTCCATGCAGAGATTACACCATCCTGCAATTTAAATCATCATGTAACCCTTGTGTGCACCCAAGAGAGTTGTTTGCTAAGCAGAATTAGAGTTCGTTCGTCATATATTTTAAGCACTGAAAAATCATTTTGATGTTTCTAATTAAAACTTATAATTGAAATCAGTTTCCTTATTAAATCAGAGTGTACTTTCAAAATTTCTTAACTTGCTGAAAATATTAATTTCTGGCAGACGTTTCTGTCTTGAAAAATTCGTGTAAAATCCAGTTTTCAAAATTCCATTGTAACGTTTACATAATCTGAAAATAGACACGTGGGGCTTCGCGTGCATATAAAATATAAGCGAATCGGAGGTCTGTAGCCGCACTAAATATAACTCGCAAAGTGCTCGCAAGACTGTTTAAAACCAACACTTAAATAAACGTCAGAAATTATTTTCGCAACACGTTTATAGAATTTGTTTCCAAAATATTTGCTGATCATAAAAGTCTTAAAACAGCAATAAAATCATAATCCAACAATAATCCAAACTACTCAGCTTAATACAGTCATCCAACAAATAAACAGCAAAAGTCCAGACAACAGCACATAACAGTAGATATCCATATAATCCTGTCCTCATATGCTCTTCCGTCCTCCTGCCATTTTGTAAAAATAGCAGCCCCAAAGGGGTGAGAAAAATCCCAGTAGTGTGGCAACAAAACCAGTAATGCAACAGTACTAACTAAATACAGAATTACAAAGCAGTCACATCATCAGTTCAAATCCGTCAAATACTAATCATAATCATATTGCGTATATAACGCCAGAAGTACTGATAATATTGCGCATATAACGCCAAGAGTACTGATCATATTGCGTATATAACGCCAGAAGTGTACGTTCATAGCACTAAGGTGCACGTATCACTAACAGACACAGCGGATATTCCTGGGTGGCTCCAACAGAAGGATTCCAACTATGACTTATGCGGACGGAAGCCAAGTGTCCCATACCCTGGTACCGAAGGGATGCTTACATGATGCGTGCTCAAACGTATGCATACTTCTCATAATTATTTTCAGATGTCAACATGAAACTCATGCATGTATGCTATGTCATGGATCACACATGAACATACAGTTAAAAATCATGAATGTGTATGCATGACTAGATAATAATCAAGATACATATATCTCATGGATTCAAATATCAGAATGTTGTATAACAATTATTCTCCACAATAGAATATCCAGCATATTATATCCATGAGCAGAATACGAATATCGTATACAGAATTTAGATCCAAAGCATGAGAGCAACAGTTCACAATCCATGTATTAGCCAGCAGTCACAAAAGGTAATGCCACCAGACACTTACCTCACACCTCACAATTAATTTACCAAGCAACAGTGAAATAATCCAAGTCTCACAAAATATGCGCACCTATATATATATAAGTGCAATCCAATCAGAATACGTTCTAAGCTATTCCTTATAAATTATCAACGAGTTTCCAAGCTTAAGGGCTCTTGTACACATTCGGACATCAAGGTTCTTTTCCCAAAAATATACTGACTTCAAATTAATCTTTACCAACGTTTATCAGCGAGGATTTCTTAAGGTTTCCAACTAAGGCAGAATCACTTTTGATGCAAGAATCTACTCAAGTTTTAATTCATATAATTTCTACTTCTCTACTCATAGGATGCGCAAAAGAAAGTCTATTTGGCATGCTGTATATTTAATTTGAATAGGACTTAGCTCATACCAAAGTTTACCAAGACAGAACCGATTTATATCTAAACAAAACATCAAGGATAGTTAATTCCAAAACTCATCTACTCCATTTATGGTGCGCTACTAGGGGTCTAAGCATGCAATCCTCTTTATTTAGACTCATGACAAGTTTTAGGTACACTAACTCACAACCAAACAACCCCAAATTTTATTAAAAGATCATTTCAAAGTTTATTTCCTTTATGCTTTCAAACTAGGGTCCAAGGACATAAAATGGCAGAATCTAAAGCATATAAAATAACCAAGAGAGCTACTTCCTAAGCATGCCTCACGATTTGAACAGAGGAAAGAAGGAGGGGTTTTGTGCCTACCTCTCATGCAAGCACACAAGGGAACACCAAACATAATAAGGAGCAACTCCCCCGCTTTCTAGGCTCCACGAACGCAGCAACTCAGCCCTCCAAAAAGTGGCTGTGCGCACCAAGGAGAAAAAAGGATTTTCTAGAGTTCAATCCTACATACAAAGCAACTTTTCCATCAACCCGCGTGGGAGAGGAAAATAATGAAAATGAGGAATTTCTATACCTCTAGTATGCAGAATCTCGGCTGGACAGGGAAGGGAAGAAGAAGCGCTGAACTATCTTTGCTTTTTTCTCATGGAGCTCACGGTTCTAGCATGATGAGGGGGAAGGAAGGGAAGATGATAGGAGCAACTCGGTTGAGGGTGTTGTATGGTGAATGGTCACGGTTTTGGGAGGAAAGAAAGAGATGAATGTAGTGAATAATGTTGGAGGTCTTTTTTGTGTTATTCCCAATTGATATGTACGGCCTACAAGGAATGAGAGGGGGAAACCAACTTGTTTCTGATTCTGAGATTAATTATCCTATTCAAAGTCTCAACTATACAGCGCCTAGGATGGGAGGAGAGGAATGGTATTGTGAAGGGGTAAGGTGAAAATGTGCTTTTGCTTTAGGCCAATGGAAGCACATGCAAGCTGCCCTCTCCCATTCATTGGTTGCATGTAGAGGCAATAAACTGATTTGGTTTTAGTTAGTCACACAAGCAATCAGAATCAGAATTTCAACTCTACCTATACGCACAAGAGAGGAGCAAGGGAGATGTGATTTTCAACCAATGAGCTTACATGCAAACTGATTTCTCTTTCCTAATTGGTTGCATGCTTAATAAAACTGAATTGGGGTTGTCCAAGATAACAAGCAAATCAGAATTATTTCTCTAAGTTATGCGCATGAAGGGAATACAAAGTAGATGAGGTTTTGCCATGTGGAACTCCTAGACCACTAATGGACAACCTTGTGATTTTTCTAGGATAAGGTGTGAGAGCTTATAAGAGGTTAAGGCTACACATACTCCCCACTTAAGGGTATAAAGGCGTCGACCATATAGAGGGGTTGGGTTCTAGAATTCACATTCACATGCTCTCCTACCTTGTGAATTAGCTCATGCACTATTATTTATGTACCCTCCAATTATTAGCTAAGGGTTTATTCTTTGTAATAAAATTAATCATTTACTTTTAATGAGTACACATATAATTCTAAGTGGTATTATTCTTTCTATATATAATAATCAAATTATTCCTATACTCATAACTAGAATTTCACATGCCTAAAATAGGTACTCACCTCCCATGTCAATACAAATAGTTCCTTCATTTAATTTAACTCCATCCTAAAGCAAACATTTATATAATCCGAAGGCAAGTACTCTACCACATTCCCAATTGCAATTTAAATAGATTCCTAATTAGACGGGATGTTACAGCCGACCTATCATTCATCCGAGATCTTTGTCTCACACCCAAGCTTCGCCGCCTCCTTCTTACCCAAGGAGTGTCCCTTGTTACTCTTGTGTTTTCTTGAGTTCAAGACTTGTCGAGCAAGGTTGTGACTCTTTGGCCGAGTCTACGTTGGCTACTTGCTGGCATGGAGATAAATCTATTTGTGCGTCAGGAGGCGCAGATGATCCTATTGCAATTTCTGATATGTCATCATCGTCATCATCTAGTGATTCTTCTGATAGCCTTTGTGACTCAGGTATTCTGACTCTTTCCTGATTCATGCATTTCCTTGTTTTTAGGATTTATGGCATCCCCTCCTCCAGAGGTAGTAGAAGAGTCGAGTTCCACCGAGTCGAGTTCCACCGAGTCGAGTCCCCCACATCCCTCGCCTTCTTTAACAGCCCAGTTTCCCTGGGTTACTCATGAAGTTTTGAGTACTATTTCAGAGATCGGTTCGGACGACGTTGCGGCCCTCTTTATATGGGGGAGTTAGAGAATTTCGACATAGTCCCTCCTCAAAAAGATGAACCCGTCTGCTCTAGTGGGAGGTCAAGAGAGCCCCATTTCTTTTTCTTTTTTCGAGATGTCGTGAGGCAACTCGGCGTCCGCTTCCCCTTGACGGATTTTCAGATTGATGTTCTGAATCACCTTCAAATAGCTCCCACCCAGCTTCACCCCAATGGTTGGGGTTTTATCAAAGCCTTTGAGCGCTTCTGCTTATATCTTGCTATTCCTGCTTCTGTATGTGTATTCTTTTTCTTTTTTTCAAGTGCTTACCCCTCGGACTGGTCAGGAACCGGCCGACCGAAAATGGTGGGTTACCATTCGAGGTATCCCCAAGCGTAAACTTTTTCAGGTCTATACTGATTCTTTTAAAAATTTTAAAGACAAGTTCTTTAAAGTTTCTGCCCATCCCGGCAAGAGTGTTTGGTTTGTTGACACCTCTCGTGTCGAGGATGGTGAGGGAAAATTTCCTTTGCACTGGTCTTCTGACCATTATCAACTTCCCTCATCTAGTTACCGTTTCCAAGTTACCGAGTTGGGTTCGTCTGATATTGACAGTGCCATTGCTATTGGCACGTACCTTCTGTCGCATAAGCATGCTAGTGTCGCATCTCTTCTGTTCAAGTCCCAGGAGGAACTTAATGTTGAATTAAGTGTGGATTATTTCCTGCAACTCTATGCTTGCATATTGGTGGTGTTGCCTTTCATACTAATTTCTTATTATTTCTCTTTTGCAGTACCTGACATGGATAACTAACAAAATGATCCTCCTAGTTGGTTGGTCGCGCTGAACCAAACCAAGGCGGGTTCCACCGGGTTGACGAAGAAGAGGAAGGCGGCTAAGTTGTCTCAAGGCAATCTTGGTAAGACCAAGGATTCGTCAACGGGTGCTCCAGCCACGATCAGTGCCAAAGAGAAGTCGAATGCTGCTGATGTTCGTGCTTCCTCTGGCGCTCGTCAAACCCCGAAAGCCCCTCGTCCTCCAACACCTGAACTTGTTAAGCATATGGTATGGCAAGGCAAAACAAATAGTACTCTCCGGGATGCAGTGTGCGCCCCCGAGTCCTTCTACAACTCATCCTCTCTTACCATGGCCCAAGTTAAAGAAGTGGAGGAATTGGAGCAATTGATGTTGTTTGAAGATGGTCGGGTTGGCCAGACCCTTGCTCATTCTTAAGCAAAAGTATCTGCGTTCATTAAGTGAAGCATATGCATCCCAGGAGGAGAAGGCTAAGACATATGCTGAGCTGCTGAAGGTGAAGGATGATTTGTCCGCTTTAAAAAAGGACTATGATGACACCACCGCCAAGCTGACCCAGATTAAGGCTGAATACGGGAAGTTTCGAGATGAAAAGGCTGTTGAGGCCGTAAGGATGCATGACTTCCGGAGGATGTACGAAAAGATGGAGAATAAGCTGAAGGAAGCTGAGCGTACTGCTCAACTCTACCAAGGTGAACTTGAGAAATCGGTCACCGGGTCCTTCTATAATGCCCTGAATCAACTCCAAGTACTGAATCCGAAAGTTCCTTTGAACCTGGTCGGCTTGAATGCTCGCGCTTATGTTAGCAATGGCCTAATCATTTCTCCCGCTGCCGTCTCTCCTTCCCGTGTATCAGTTACCGAACCCGAGAAAGGTGCTACCGCTGAAGATGGTGAGGAGGCAATTAACCAACCCGGAAAGGAAGTTGAGGCGGCCAATCCATCCGACAAGGAGGTTTCAGTATCGGAAGATCCTCCTACTAGCCAGACAACATGAAGGGCCGGAATGCCGATTGGACTTGTAATTTCTTGGGGTCTTTGGGCCCCTTTTGGGTTGATTCCGAATATTAGCGGTTTATTCCGGTTTTTAATTTTGCTTTCTAAGCATTTTATTTTTCCTTCCATATCCTGCTTTAAGATTTGCCGTTTTGCATTTATAATTTCCGAGTTCACCATAGATGCATTTATCAAGGTATTCATATCTTCATAACCCGATATGTCGTTACGGAACCGCATTTGCTTTTGTCAAAAAGCTAGTTTTTTTTTGCATTGTCTGAGTGTATAACTTAGTCTTTTTGGCGTACATTGTACCCCTAGTCTGAGTTGCCCATTCGGCGTGTTACTCGGATTGTAAGTCGGGTTAAGCTTACATCCATAACCCGGTTTTCTCCAATTATGTAAGTAATCTTATCAAAGTGGAGTTCCGATTTTACTGGATGGAATTCCAATTTTAATAGATGTATTTAACCCGCGCATATTACGAGTTTTATACCAAATCTACTTCATTATTCTACGTCGCTTATTGGGTTAAGCATGCAACCCAATTTAGCGTGCTAAACCCGTGCATCATACGAGTTCTTTATTTATGACCTGGTCGAGGTCAAAGCATTGTACGGATTCCGCTTTATGTCATTGTCAATGACGCATGTTTGTTTAACTTACTCGCTCGGGTAAGTCTGAATAATGGATCTCGTCTTTGTTGACTTAACCATTTAATTGAATTTGAATTTCATAATTCAACTTTATCTAAGGTAAAAAAAATATTGCCATGTGTCCCTTTTGGTATCTTAACCAAAATGGGGAACATTTCGACCTGATCAGAGTCATTATGAAAAATTGTATTTAGACCTCGCATTTTGTATTGATGCATCGAAAATAGACAAGAATAGATCTTTAGAAAGAAAAATTCCTCATTTATTGATATCAAATTGCGAACTACATGAATTTGCCGGCATATTCGGCTTTAATTAAATCCCTAATAGAGGAAAATATAATTAAATAGTACTGCAAGTTGGGGAAGGTGGATCCCGGATTTAGCTGTAGTATATCTTCAGCTTATCCGCATTCCAGGTTCTCTTGATTCCTTTGCCTTCTATTGTTTCTAGGACGTAAGCTCCTTTCCCGAGCTTCTCTTTAACCCGATACAGGCCTTCCCAGTTTGCAGCGAACTTTCCATCTCTGGCGTTTTTATTGCCAATATCTGCTCTACTGAGTACCAAGTCATTTTTCTCAAAGATTCTTGGTCTCACTTTCATATTTTACTTTGTCGCTGTTTGTTGTTTAGTCATCATGTTTCGGCAGTGAGCTGCAACCCTAGCTTCGTCTACAAGATCTAACTCTTCAGTAAGCATTTTATTGTTTTGTTGTTCGCCTTGTTCAAGACTATTCAGTCTTCTCCAAGAGGGTTCTCCAACCTCCACCGGAATCATGGCTTCACATCCATACGTTAGTCTGTAAGGGGTTTCCCGTGTTGCAGTCTGGGTACTTGTTCTGTAACCTCAAAGGACAAAGTATAGCTGTTGAACCCAGCTTTCTTCAACATCGAACATTCGCTTTTTGAGACCATTCATAATCACTTTGTTGGCTGCTTCGGTATGCCCATTCGATTGTGGGTGTTCCACCGATGCGAAGCGATGTGTGACTTGTAGGTCTTTCATTAGCTGCTGGAATCTCTTGTCAGCAAACTGTGTTCCATTATCAGTGACCACCTCGGCTGGGATTCTGAATCTGGAGACAATGTTCCGTTCAAAGAACCTTTGCACTCTAGCTGAGGTGATTGTGGTGACTGGTTCTGCTTCTATCCACTTTGTGAAATAATCCACAGCCACAATCAGCCACTTAAGTTGTCCCTAAGTAGCTTTGAAGGGTCCCAGTAAATCCATTCCCCATTTGAAGAAGGGCCATGGAGCCGAGATGCTTTTCAGCTATTCAGGTGGTGGTGAAAGGATTAACTTGGCATGTTTCTGACAGCTGTCACATTTCTTGACGTGTTCTTTAGAGTCTACCCCCATTGTCGACCAGTAATAGCCTGCTCTAAGGGCCTTTCTAGCCAAGGCTTTTTCTCCCATGTGATGGTCGTTGATTCCTTCATGCATCTCGGTGAGGACATATTCTACTCCATCCGAGCTCAAGCATTTTAGCATGGGGTTGTGCAAACCCTTTCTAAATAGCTGGTCATCCACAATTGTGTATTATGCCGCATCTCGGACCAGCTTTCTAGCTTCCAGATGATCTTCTGGCAATATTCCTTTCTCCAGGTAATTTACTATAGGTTTCCTCCAGTCATGTGTTGAGGTTATCACCATCACACAACTCGGCATTGTTATGATTTGTTGAACCACAATTCTGTGGTTACCCGGACTTTTGGTGCTTGCTAATTTTGACAAGATGTCAGCTCGGCTATTGTCCCCTCGAGAGATGTGAGTAACCCGCACCTCATCAAAGTCGGCCATCTTTTCTTGCACTCTACTTAGGTACTTCATTAGCAAAGGACCTTTAGCCTGGTACTTTCCTTCTATTAGTGAAGTTACCAGCTGCGAGTCACTGAAGATTTGAATATTTCTAGCTCCATGTTCTTTAGCCTGCATCAACCCGGCTATCAGAGCTTCATATTCGACTTGATTATTTGAAGTTGGGAACCCCAAGTTCAAGGAATGTTCAATTGTTACTCCTTCTGGGCTTTCTAATATGATTCCAGCCCCACTTCCTTTATTGTTGGAGGATCCATCCACATAGACCTTCCATTTATCACCGAATTCCTCATGTTCCGGGTTTACAGGCGTCAGTTCCATTATGAAGTCGGCCAGAGCTTGTAACTTGATGGCTTTCCGACTTTCATATGTTATGTCGTATTCACTGAGTTCAATTGCCCAGTTGGTCATTCTTCCTACCAGGTCCGGCTTATGCAACAGCTTCCCTATAGGCTGATTGGTCCTGACAATTATTTGATGCCTTTGAAAGTATGGTCGTAACCTCCTGGCCGTGACCAACAAAGCAAAGGCCACATTTTCTAACTTTTTATATCTGACCTCTGCACCTTGTAAAGCTCTACTGACAAAATAAATCGGCTCTTGGCCTTCATTAGTTTCTTTGATCAGAACAACACTTATTGCCTCCTTCCCCACAGCCAGATACAGGATTAGAATGTCTCCTGGGTTTGGCTTTGAGAGCACTGGCGGAGTTGCTAAGCATTTCTTGACTTTCTCGAACGCGTCTTGACACGCCGGGTTCCACCCTTCAATTGCTTCCTTCTTTAATAGTTTAAAGAATGGGAGGGCATTTTCAGCAGACTTTGGCAGGAACCGGGTTAGTGCAGCTAATCGTCCGGTTAACTGTTGAACCTCCTTTTTGTTTTGGTGTACTTTCATATCAAGTACTGCCTTGCATTTGTCAGGGTTCGCTTCAATTCCTCTATGGGTTAGCAAGAAACCCAAGAACTTCCCTGCCAGAACTCCGAACGCACACTTTGCCGGGTTTAGGCATATTTGATATTTCCTGAGTTTTTGAAAAGTTTGCTCAAGATCCTGGACATGGTTTGCGATATCAAAAGACTTGACAATCATATCGTCAATGTATACCTCCACATTTTTGCCCAGCTGATCTTTAAACACCCTATTCATCATCCTTTGATAAGTTGTCCCTGAGTTTTTAAGCCAAAATGGCATTACATTGTAGCAGTTGTTAGCCTTTTCAGCAATAAAGGCAGTTTTTTCTTGATCTCCTGGGTACATTGGAATCTGATTGTAACCAGAATATGCATCCATGAATGACAGCAATTGAAATCCAGCCGAATTGTCTACCAGTTGGTCTATGTTGGGCATGGGGTAGGAGTCTTTTGGGCATACCTTGTTCAGGTCCGTATAATCGGTACAGACTCTCCACTTCCCATTTGATTTTTTCACCATCACCACGTTTTCCAGCCACGTTGTATATTGTATTTCTCGAATGAACCCCACCTCTAGTAATTCCTTCACGTGTTCTTCCAGGACTTGTTTCCTTTTGGGACCCAGTTTCCTTTTCTTTTGAGAACCGGTGAGGATCCGGGATAGACTGCCAATTTGTGGCAGCAGAAGGCAGGGTCTACCCCCGGGATCTCTGATGATCTCCATGCAAACACATCCGTGTTGTTTTCAAGGAACCGATTCAACTCTTGCTTGATAGGAATGTCTATGGTCTTACCAATTCGTGTAAATTGACCGGGTTCTTTCCCCAATGCAAGATCTTCTAATTCACCATCGGGCTCAGGTCTCGGGATTACTTCTTCTCTCATGTCTAGTTCAACCAAGTTGATCGACTTACTTGAGTGTTGGGGAGTTGTGTTTTTGCCGAGTTTGTCTCCTGGGCGAATCCGGGGTGGACTCGAATACCCGCCTTCGATTTCTTAGACTGTGTCAAAGTAGCAACCCCTGGATTCCTTCTGATCTCCAGCAATAGTGATTATTTCATTCTTGCTACTCACAATTTTTATCTTCTGGTGCTTTGTAGAAACCAGCATGTCCCACTGGTGTATGGTTGGTCTTCCCAGAATTATATTATATTCTGACGGAAAATCAGCCACGATGAACCTAACCCGTTCTGATTTGAACGCTTCTTTGGTTCCTAAGGTTAACCTGAGGTCGATGTAGCCTTTAGGAGGTGTATGCTCTCCATTAAAAGCTATCAGATTCGTCTTCCATGGTTTGAGGTCTTCCTCATCCAGGTTCATCTTTTTGTAAGCGTGCCAGAGTATGATGTCGGCACAACTCCCAACATCCCCGAAGATCTTCCTAACCCGGCATCACACCATGCATGTCCTCTTTTGTGAAATACAAAAGGGGAGGGTCCGGCTTGGTCAGGTCTTCCTTGAATTTAGGACGGTCTCGAATAGAGAGTACCTCTTTCAAGTATTTTCTTCTGGCACTCACAGTGTCTCCTCCACCCCCCATGACTCCACTAATTACATTACAATCAAATTCCGCTTTCGGAAACTCATCACGGTTGGAATCGTTTTTTTGATTCCTTTCCTCCTTGTTTTTCTTTTCCGGAGCCAGGCTTTTACTTCTATTTCTGTTCCCCGCCTTCCTTTTGTTGTTTTTGGACCCTTGGGTTTTGATCACGTATTGACGCAATCGTCCATCACTCACAAATTTCTCCACCGCATCTCGAAGATCGCAACATTGATCAGTTGTGTGGCCCGGCCCATCATCGAAGGAACATTATTTGGACTTATCCAAACCTCCTCTTTCAAATATAGGTCGGGGTCTGTCCACCTTCTTCATTTACGTCATTGCTACTTCCCTCCAGATTTTAGAGCGCGACGCATTCAACGGCGTATACTTGTCATATCTTCCAACCCAATCCTTCATGTCTGGGACTCTGGCGCGTGGGTCTTTTTTCTTATTGTCTACCCGTTCTTTCCCCTTTGGGGCTGGACTCCTCCTTCTCGGGCTAACTCTTTTGCCCTCTTCAGATTATGCATTTGCAATCTCTATTTGCTCCAGTTCGAGATATTTCTTCGAACGAGTTCTGAATTCCTCCAACGTCCTCACCGGGTCCTTGTAGACCGACCTGGCTAGCCTCGAAGCACCATCCAAACCAGCCACAATGAGGTGTACGTGGACATTCTCTTGCAACCCGGGGACCTGCAATGCAGCACCTTTGAACCGATTAAGATATTTTTAGAGGGTTTCTCCGGGTTGTTGTCGTATCTTTCTGAGAGCCAACTCGGATTTGGGATGCTTTTTGCTGGTTGCAAAGTTTAAGAAGAATTTTTGTCCGAATTCCTCGAATGAGCCTATGAAATTAGCAGGAAGAGTTGAAAACCACGCCTGAGTTGCCCCAGTCAAGGTTATGGCGAATATCCGGGATATGAGGGGTTCGTCAATTCCTCGGATATACATTTCCATGTCGAAAGCGTCTATATGGACTTGTGGATCTTGACTCCCATCGTACTTTGGCAGACGTGCCGAGTCGAAGTCCTCCGGGAAGGGAGCGTTCAATATTTCACCAGTAAAAGGGTTGTTGTTGTACTGCTCCCTACTGTATTTCCTTCTGTATCCGCCGGGTTCCACACGTCCTCGGACGATCTGAGCATTCTGGTCATGATGAGTCTTATTCCGGTCCTCATGGCCATTGGCCTATGCCAGATGGTTTTGAGCATTTTGGCCCTCTGCAGCCCCGTTCCCTGGATTTGGGTTTGCTGCATTCGCCGGTGTCTGAGATGTCATCCTCAACCTGGACATGGTCATAGTCCACGTTGTTTTCGATCTGGTTCTGAGGCTGATTTACCTCTTCCAGGACCGAATCCAACTGTTGATTCTAGTTCTGGGGTGGCTGTTGGCTACTACTCCTTATCTGGATTGCCATCCTTTGTCAGGTTAGTGGGGACTTCCAATTCAATGAAGATGAATTCCCCACAGACGGCGCCAGTGTTCTGTCCTTGAGACAGAGATGTCCAGCCCAATAGGCTGGTGCGTTTATCTTGGATCTAGTGCCCTCTCCAAAGTATCTATTAATGAGATACCCTTAAGTCAAGCAGATCACTGTGCACAGAATAATATAACAGCGTTAGCCAATGGGGTGTGTGTGTGCGCATAGTAACAGCATAACAGTAAAAGAGAGTCTATCTTACCTTTAGGGTTTACCTTGTATTTATAGAGATTACCTGTGGGTAGTGTGGATGGGCCTTTGGTGCCTCTGGTGAGGGCCCAGGACTGCTTGCTATGCTGTCGTATTAGGATTAGTATCCTTGATTGATATATGTATCGTAGGGATCTATAAGCCCACTATGTTCCCTTCAGGGATGAGTCACTGTATGGATAATACCCTTAACACAGGTACAGACCAGGCTAAGAGGTATTTTGCCCAGTATAACAAGCAATCAACAATAGATAAGTAAGAAATAGTATGACTCAAAGTAAATGCGCAAAATAACGATACATTAGATCCCCTTGGTGTGCCCAACGGGGATATTTATAGGGAGGTTGTATGAGCCTCCAACGGGTTGGTGAGGAGGGGGTCAACCCTTCTTGGGGTCCGCTCTTGATAGCAGATGACGTGGGGCGTGACAGGCGCTGCTATGATAGCAGTGATGCCCATGGTGGTGTCAGGTATTTCAAACGGGGGCAGTTCCCTTTAACGACATCTGGGGCGACTGCCTTTGGGGGTTGGGGTCCCGAAATGGGACATTTCGGTGCTTCCCCTAGGACGCGTCGCAGCGTTGGTGGATGGGAGGGTCCACGTCCGCTCTTAGTGTTGGTGCCAAGTTACGGTCTTTGGGCGTCTCTTGGCTGGTGTCGCCGAGGTACCCGGTTTAGGGCGTCACGCTGACCAGTTTGGGCGTCATCCTGACTAGTATCGTCTAGGAAAAGGATCTGGGCGTCACACGAACTGGTGTCGCCAAGGTTCCAATTTAGGGTGTCACACTGACTGGTGTCGCCAAGGTAAAGAGTTAGGTACCCATCCTCTTACATTCCGCAAAGGGTGTTTTGTCTTTCTGACACATGGGATGTCTCTTCGAATTTCGAGGAGTCGCAATGATGGGTTTTCCATCATTGCGAGTAACTGTAGGACTCAAACGGCGCCAGTGTTCTGTCCTTGAGACAGAGATGTCCAGCCCAATAGGCTGGTGCTTTTATCTTGGATCTAGTGCCCTCTCCAAAGTATCTATTAATGAGATACCCTTGAGTCAAGCAGATCACTGTGCGCAGAATACTATAACGGCGTTAGCCAATGGGGTGTGTGTATGCGCACAATGACAGCATAACGATTGTGTTGTTGTCCTGTATCCCCACAGCACGTTGTCGAGGTTGTCTACCCACACCCCCTTGTGTTCTTCTAACTTCTTCTTAATTCCTTTGGCTAGCATTTTGTTGGCCGATTCCACTAAGTCGTTGGACTGGGGGTGTTCAATTGCAGCAAAGTGATGTCGGATCTGCAGACTGCTCATTGACTCCCAGAATTTGGCGTCGGTGAACTGGGTACCATTATCTGTGATAATTTCCGCTGGAATACCGAAACGGTATACAATGCTCCTCCAGAAGAACTTCCTTGCCCTCTGAGATGTAATTGTGGCCAAGGGTTGTGCCTCTACTCACTTGGTAAAGTAGTCAATGGCGACAATTAACCATTGCACCGGGCCGGCCGCCATAGGAAAGGGACCCAGAATGTCAATCCCCCACTTGTAGAAAGGCCACGGTGATGTGATTGACGTCAATTCTTCAGGTGGGGCTTTGTGTACGTTGGCGAACCTCTGGCATTTTTCACATTTTTTGACATGCTCATAGGCGTCACGCTCCACGGTTGGCCAATAAAATCCAGCTCTCAGCGCCTTCTTTGCTAGTGAGTGACCGCCCATGTGGTGGCCGTTGATCCTTTCATGTATTTCCTCTAACACGTACTGAACATCGTCGGGGTTCAGACATTTCAGGAGTGGGGTTGAGAGTCCTCGCTTGTACAATCGCCCGTGTACCATGCAGAAATGTGCACTTCTTCTTATGATTTTTCTAGCTTCTTTTTGGTCGGAAGGTAGGACGCCTTCGGCTACGCCTTTGAGCACCACCCTTGATGAGCTCATCAATCTCATCTTTGAGGTGTCTACACTCCTCAGTACTGTGGCCGTTGCTACGGTGGAACTTGCAGTACGCGGCGACTTCTCTGGTTGGCTGTTGGGGTCGTTGGTTGCTCTTGGGCTCTTCTTTGTACTCCGTTTGCAGGACACTGTGTGACTGGCGCCTGATGAACCACGTTCTGAAGGGCGACTGGCATGATTAAATGGTTTGTGACTCTTCCTGCTTTCTTCGACTTGGTTCTTACTCTTGCTGACAGTCGTTTCTTGGTTTTAGGCGTCATCAACTCGACTCCCTTTATACTCTTCAATTCTCATGAATTCCTGGGCCTTCTTCCTGACTTCTTCTAAGTCGGTGATTTCATGTCGGGCGAGTTCGTAAGCGAAAGCTCCCTGTCGCAAGCCTGAAAGGAGTATGTGTACCTGCACCTTGGGGTCTAAACCCTGCACCTGCAAAGCCTCTTTGTCAAAGCGGTCTAAAAAAGATCTAAGGGACTCACGTGATTGTTGGTGAATTTTTTTAAGGGAATGAACGAACTTTGGAACGGGGCGACTGGTTGCGAAGTGAGACTGGAACTTGTTGGCCAAATCGTCCCACTGGGTAGAATGGTGTACCAAGTCAGTGCTCTCCCTCCCAGAAGTGTGGGGAAAGTCTTGCACATAAGAAGATCCGTCTCTCCATGAAGGGTCATGGCCGCTTCAAACTTCTGGACCCACTCAAAAGGGTCTGTGTCGCCAATATATGTGGCAATGTTGGATGGGCCTTTGAAACCAAGGGGTATGGGGGTTAACCGCAAGTTATCGGTCAACGGTTTGTTGCGTCCTGACGTATGAGCGATTGTTATCCTTACATCAGGGTTGCGAGCACGCTGGTCCGGTTGTGGGTGGGGCATATATGGAGCCTCAACCGAATAAGAGAGAGCTGGGGCGTGGTGCAAGGCCCGATTGACACCGTATTCTCATGCACCAATAAATTGTAATAATAGTCAAAGGTTGGAAGAAGGCAAGGTAAAATATTACCTTCATTAGTAAACCCACGACAGGGACCTGTCTATGAATTACAGCGGCAAAAAGTGCAGTACAATCCACATTTGTGTAGGGAGAAGGCCTAAGTGACTGGAAAAGCAACTGATCTGCAGCACTCGTATCCACGCGACACTGCCATTGACAATATAGTCCCATGTTTTAGCATAAGCAGTAATTGAGAAGTACTCACGAAAAAGTTCAATCACAGGTTTATTTAATTTCTCTTGAACCTTGGCAGCTAAATACTACAACTAGAGTAAATATTCATTGGTTTGCACTTGCCTCAGAAAGTTAGGCGAGGACCTGTCAGTGTCAATTGCGCTCTAGAAAGAAGACAATTCGTCTAGAAAGTTTACTCTTTTTGCAAAAACGATAGACAAGGATTGAATATATGAACTTTGAAGAAGTTTTACGGAGCCAACAATACTGGCATTTGATTAGGACATATAGTTTTCACAATGTAAGGGGCAGGTGGGGAAAACAGTATCTGAATGTGGCAATATCTTCCAAATTATTTACCATGAATCAAACACAATAAGGATTTACGCGATGAACTTGTGACAGAGTTTGTTCTAATTGCTAACTTCTTATTGCGCCATATTATACCGGTCAAAACAATTGCAAAATGCTACCTTGATACTGTATTAAATCACTGTTCAGCGGTACCATTATGGCATTGTGGAATCTTTAAAAATACTGTATGAAATTCAACCTTTTATTTCCTTACAATTATAAACTGTAACAAGACTGCAGGAAAAAATTTATCCTCTTTCTTTTCCAAATTTATGATAAAATTCTTTACACACTTCAATTTTTTTTTTTACCATGTTTTGAGTATACTGTTAGAAACTAGTGCAAGAGACTAAGTAGATACAGACAAAAAGGGAAACCAAATATTATGTGATTGCAACTCATAAATAAGAACATAAGATTTTTTTATTTTTTATTTTTTTGGGAAATACATTTTAAAAAAAAAAATACATATATACTCTTACGAAATACGCTGTCCCAACCACGCTAAAACGAAACGCATTTCATTGAGCAATTACCAAAAATAAATAAATAATAATAATAAAACGTGAATCATTCAATAAGCTTTGAATGAGAGATTAGCATTAAGTTAACAACAATTAATAACACACGTTTTATTCAAACAGACTTCAATGTTAGTGATAATTTTCCAAAACCCGGTGATCAAGACGCATAAAAGAAGGAAAAAACGCACTCGAACAGTTTCAAAATCAAAGGAAAAAAAAACCAAAAAAAGCACAGTCAATAAAACAGTTTAAATTCAAAACTTGAATCAACGTTCTGAACAATCACACAAACAAGGCATTATTGATTACCGGTAATTTCCTCACGATATCTGCATTTCCAGCATGAACGGCGAGAAACAAAGGCGTGAACTCGACGCGTACCTGACTCGGCGATTCATGGTGCAGAACCAACTCGGTCCTTCGGATCCTCAAGGTGACGGCGCCGACGAAGTTGACGTCCACCAAGGGATCGGAAATTCAGTCTACGACGGAGCTCAGATCGCCAGAGTGAGAAGCTTCCAAAAGACGCTGCCACACTTCGGTCTCGTAGTCCACCGGAAACACCTGCTTTGCGGTGGAAAACATCGTCAATTTCCAGCGAACTTGAAGCCACCACCTCTCTCTCTTAGAATTGGAGATTGATTTGAAAGCTTTTTTGCTATAGATAGTGGAGAGTGGAAATTAGCGCGGCTAAAAATAACTTAGGGTAAGCTTTCATTTAAATAGGCGGTTAAGTCAGCATTAAAGATATAATGTGATTTTTTTTTTTTTTGGTAAGTAGATATGATATGATTTAAATGTTTTACCATTTAAATCTGAAATTTTATGATTCTTTTTCAATCAAATCGATTTAATCAAGATTTTTTATGATTTTTTTAAGTTAGAATTTTTATTCACTTCATTGTCTATTTCGCGTAGAAAACTTGATTATTCAGCATCCGAAATTTTAGCACAAATACCTAAAAAAATCTAGGCCTTGATTAATTTTCCGCAGTATCCATAGAGAATCAATGTTCTGAAAAATCTCAAACGAATCATGCAAAGCTCTCATATTTTTCTCCACTCAAAACCAAATCAATTGTACTAAGAAAAAATCAAAATCAACTAAGCTCAAATTATGTAATTGAGGTATTTACGTTTTTTTACTAATAAAAATCATTATTTCTAATCATATATTCTTTATTTATCTCTTACAACATGCATATATCAGCATATCTCAAAAGATTCATTAAGCTTTTAGCATTACCAAATACCATGATCAGGCTCGCAAAACATGAAAATATTTTCAGTTCTCCCACATAATACTTAAGGTTCAGTATATTTTTTATTAAATTTGGAAAAAAATCATATAATCAATTTTTCTTATTTTACCAACCCTTTTATGATTATTGTCGTCTAAATCTCACTTTTTTCTATTTTTAATAAGGGAATACATACTCTTATAACACCAAAAATATAATCGCGGAACTGGTCACTGAATGGTCGTTCATTTTATTTGAGTTATTAATAATAAAAAATAATTATTTGTTGCAAAGATTTGTGGCTTTTTACAAAAATATAAATTATTTATGATTCTTAAAATTAAATATTACTTATTTTTTTCAAACAATTAGAAGTTATTTTTTAGAAAATATTAAAGCTACACTTTTTAGGTTTTAGTTTAATGAAAAAATTATTTAATTATCATAAGCTTCTAAACATATTTTTATAATTAAAACACATTTTTAAAGCTAACTACTCAATGGGTTGGAAAAATGTAATCGTAAATAGCATTAAAATATTATTTCAGTAAAACTTATTTTTTAAAGCATCTAACAAAATAAGGTTTGGTTTGTTTTTTGCAGCAACAAAATTAATTAATCCTAAAAGGTATAATAATTAAGCCCAATAGATATAATTATAAATACTATTAATATGTTTAACAAATTCTTATGCAGAAAGTATTTGGAATCATTAAATGCTGAATTCTTTTTCACCTATCAAGTTTGAATTTCAAATTTAAAATTTTTTAATTTTAAATGTTAAATATTTTCTCACCCAATAGACATAATGATAAATATTATTAATAGGCTTAATAATTTTTCATTAAGAAAGTAGTGGTAAATGCGCCCATTCTCCAAATAATATTGTTATTCATCACGAATAAGCGCTTAACAAAATAATATTTTTTTATGCAGCATTAATAGAGTTTACAATTACCTATGTAGAAAGTAGTGAGATATTGATATAGCTCTCTGCCACTAAAAAATGTTGAACTATTTTTCCATCTATATCGAGTTTAAAATTCAAATTTTAAGAAAATAGTGGGATATTCGGATGTCCCCAAAAAATGTTGAACTTCTTTTTCCACCTATATCATGTTTAAAATTTAAAAAAAAAACAATGGGATATTAGTACAAATGTTTGCCACCTAATAATTCTGAACTCTTTCCCACCTATATCAAGTTTAAAATTCGCATTTGAAAAAGTAGTGAGATATTAATACAGATATCTGTCTCTAATTAATGTTGAACTCTTTCCCATCTATATGAAGTTTAGATTTTGAATTTAAAAATTTACTAAAGGAGGAAAGATTTTAAATGGTTTCAAGTGTGAACACAAAGTGAATATTGAAGGAGAGAGCGACATGTCAGGAAACTTGTCAAATAACGAAATTCATTTTTATATATAGATTGTTAAAAAAAATAAAAAAAAATATAAGGAAATAGATTATTTCATCTCAAATATTATGCGAAATTTTGTCTCCTTTGAAGTTTGATGATAAATAGTTAAAAAAAATTAGTGGATATATGTTTTTCTTTATTTTTTATTAAAAATTAATCATTATAATATTTGACAAGGCTTCTTTTAGTAGTTTTTAGAGATAGACTTTCATTTATCGCGATCTGATTGGCAAGTTTTTGAATACCAAAAGAAAATTATTTCTTATTTAAAATCTTAGTTTTCTTAAATGAATAATATATTAATGTATGACTTTTTTAAATTATTTAAAATCCCGAATTGAATATTAGTCGTTTTGTATTCAAAAATAATTTTTTAAAATCTTAATTGAATACACTCTTAAAATAATTCTTCTCTCACCACAAACCATTCTTGCGCAAGCACACTATCAATGAAACTTGTTTTGATGTTATTATAAAAAAATGTGGGGTTATATCGTATATATAGAAATTTTTGGCAAGATATAAGCTCATGCAATAATTGTGCTTTCTTCTTGGATTGGATACTGGAAATGAGTGGAGACACTGGACAGTCAATGTTTTGTATTTGTGTTTTATATGTTTTAATACAGGTAAAGTTGAACAATGTATGCATTAATAAAAGTTTGTAAAATATTTAATGACAAAAATCCTTTTACTATATAGAAATTGGATGGTCATTGGTTACTGAATCAATATTTATTTTTATGGTAATTAAATTTTTATAATTTATTTTTTACAGAATGATAAATGTACTTTTTTTGTATTAGTTATACATCTTTTTAAAAAAATAATTTTTTTTATCTTTTAATATGTAGTTTTTATATTTTTTATATTGTTATAGCTATATATTTAAAATTTTCTGTTAAAAAATACTTGTACGGAATTTTTTTTCATATTTGTATTATTTTTTTAAGTTAAACTTTTAATTTATTTTCTTTTAAAGTTTAAATATGTAATTTCTTAATTTTTTCATTTAAATTTCATTTTTAATTTTTTTAACAACTATACATATATTTTTATAATATTAAATAATTTTTTGTTTAATGTCTAATTTTGTATTAAATTTATTATTATTATTATTTTCCACCACAGAAACATTAAATACTGACTCTTTCTCCACCTATTAAAATTTTTATTTTTTTGTAATTGGTTATACATATATATTTAAAATGTTTATGTTAAACATTTTAAAAAAAAGTACTGATACAATTTTTTTTTCTTTTTTTGTATTATAGTTTGGAATTGAATATTTTGGAGTTGTTGTTTTTTTAAAACAATTTGTTGGCTTCTGGAATATTCACTTTTGTTTTTTATAGGACGTTGGTTTCAAGGCTAATTACGATAAATTTATTGGAAGATAAAAAGCTCCTTATGCCTGTATTATATTTTGAAATTGAAAAGCGATCAATTTCTCTTCTGATTCATATTCCCAATGTGAGCATGCAAAGCATAGTTTTCCAATGCCTAATTACATTGAATTACGATAGGCACTTATACAATAGGCACAAAAAAGTAGAAGAATAAATTAAAGGGAAAAAAGTATCTAATGTTACTTTAGACAATTCTGTCTAATGTTCGCCAAAACGACGTCGTTTTGATGTTGAAAAATTAAAAAATTAGAATGATAAATACTATTATAACCCTGAAACAAATTAAAATTACAAATACACCATGATTTTCGCCCCAAAACGACGTCGTTTCAGCGAACAATAGATAAAGTTATCTAAAGTAACATTAGAAAAAACGAACCCTAAATTAAAAGTGATAATTAGATCAAATATTTCCTAAAAGAAAAATTGCTTTGAGTTCAGAAATTAATGTCATTATAGATCAAAAATTGTCAAAAAAGAAGAAGAATGAAATAGATGAAGTTATAGTTCTTCATTTATAAATCACTTGAAATAAACTCTCACCGAAGCTAATGGCATACTTCCACAATCTGAATCCAGATCATCGTTCAATAATACTCAATATTTAAATACTAACATATGCTATATAGCTAGAAACTTGAAAACGAAAAAGTTCTTGAAAAATATCTCCATATGTTCGCTTGCATCGTCACGATAAGTATATCTGTCAAGAATAAATATAAATTAAAGAACAACAACAACAGTGAGAAACAAACAATGTATGGGCAAAAAGAATAGGAGGGAGAACTCATCTTGCTCTTGCAGGCATTAAATATAGAAAACAGAAGTACTTTAAGATAAAAGAGGAATTTTTACCGTATTGAATTTTGAGATAGTGCCCAAAGAGCATAGATAAGAAAAGCTAAACATAAATATTTAGTCATTTAAAAGTTAAGATATTTTATTATAACACCTCATTCATGATATTGGATTATAGAGAAAATATATATATAGGATTCTTTGACATAGTGTCAAATTTGAAATTTGAAATTTGAAACCTTATCTGAGAGCCGTTAGATAAAAAAATATCAACGACTCTAATTTTTAAGCATGTGACACTATTAGTCTTTTTGATTTAACGGCTCTCAGATGAGGTGTCAAAGGATTCTACCTCGTATAAGAGAGCACAAGAGTGTACTAAGATAAATAATCAATGATTGACAAATTCAACTATCGAATTATACATTCAAAGACCTCTCGACAGTTATTTTATCTTTCTAAGTAATAATACGATTAACCCAACATTTACTATTAATTTTAATTTTGCGTCCTTTTCTCTTATAATATAACATTATCATCTTAATACGTAACAAGAAAGAATCCAAAAATCCTTAAAAACTCTGCTTTGTTATAAGAGTAATATGAAAGTCTGGTCATAATTCAATCAGTTTAAGACTAAGAAACATTGGTCAATAAAGAAACTACCCTTCACATGCTTTGTTAAAAGAGAACTTTCCTACACTTCACATGCTTCACGATACTTAAAAACAATGATAATGAAACCAATGAGAAAAGCCCAGCCCAGGTCTAGGCCCAAAAACAACGAACAGGAACCATATCAGTGACCACATAGTACTTGTCAAAATAAGAGACACAAATCACAAGCCGACATTGACGACTAACGATGAAAAAAATTATCATAGTTATATTTCCCTCTTAATTGGAGTAGCCACGTTGAGATATATATAGTCCAAATCCTCCGAATATCCCTCTCTCTCTCTCCTTCTCTCTCTAACTCTTTATTCTGAAAGGCACATCAACATACAACACTGCATTCACAATTCATATTTTTACAAGTTCCATTTTAAAAAAATATATAAAAATAAAAAAAAAGAGTGAAAAAAGTGGAAGAACATCATGTTGAGGGTTGCAGCTAAGAGGCTTTCTTCTCTCTCTTCATCTCCTTTGAGGGCCAATCACGCCGTTTCCGTTTACCTCTCTCGGAACCCCGTCGATGACCACCGATCCGTTCCTTCCTCCGATCCTAACCCCTTTTCTCATTTCCTTCTTCCCTTCCGAGGTTTGATTTTACCCTTTTGCCCCTCCTTTTCTATATGTTTTGAAATCATTTTAATCTGACTTATCGTTGCATGGTTTATTGGAATTTTTTTATTCTTTATGAATTAGGATTAATATTGTGATTGAAATTAGGAGTGTGAGAAAGTAAAGCACTGGGATTTAGGGCATGTTGGGATGTTCAGTGAGGGGGGAAAGGAATCAAAGGAAAAAAGGGTAGAGAATGGAAATTTGAGTAACGATATTCTTTCTATTTGTTTGGATGTTTAAAATCGTCCGAAAATTTTGGGGTGCTTTGAATGTTCAAAAAAGTTAATAAGGGAGGGAGGGTTTTGGATTTTCATATGAAATTCCCTTTTTTTCTTACCTTCCTTTTAAAACACCTAAACAAGAGGAAGGTTTACCTATATAAAACCACTTTTTTCCCTTCCTTTTCTTCTATCCAAACATACACTAACTGAAAGTAAAGAAGGAAACTTAGTAGTATAGAGATAAACTAACACTTGAAAGAAGTTACTGCCTAACTTTTATTTATTCCTTTGCATGTGGTAGTACTACTACTACCCGCTGAAGATAAATTGCTGCTATCACTGAAACCTTATATGGATTGAAATCATGAAGTTTTTTCAGTTTCGGTAAATAGTTCATCTATGTTTTGTCAAAAAAGAAGGAAAGAAAAAAGCTGCAAAGCCATGGTTATGTAGATATTGATGTGATAAACATAATTAGGAACCGTGTGGTTCCAATTTCCAAATTAAAATGCCGTATGACTTTCTTACTTCAGTCAATGGATGCTGTGATTTGAATAGGCTTTGAATTTAATAGTTGTTTTCATCCATTTTTCTTTCTTTTATTCTCTTTTTCTAATATTTGGAGGAAGACTAAACATATTTGATGGGCTTAATATAAGAAGTCTTTGAGACTGTTGAATGTGTGGTATCTTTTTCTGCTACTATCATATGTTTCCTCTCTTCAGTATCAATGGATCAATAATTTGTAACAAATCATTTATTCAATGATTCTGTTATTCATTAGTAAGGTCTGTCTATTCTGGTGGAGCAACTTGTCTATACTGTTAAAAAGTACAGACATATTATTTGTTTACTCTCACAAGTCGGGATTTTGTTAAGGGTAGGAACCCTTAAGAGAAAAGGAAAAGAGGAAAGGAAGAAGGAAAACTTCGGATTATTAGTCAGATGATCACAAAGTACAGATTATCTCCCCTTTATTCACTTCTTGAGGATGACTCTTACGTAACAACTCTACAACCATATCATAACTGCCTAACTACTCATATAACAGACTAACAGCTAACAGCTTATCCACGTGCTGATCTCATCACCTAACATTCCCCTCCCCTTGACATTGAACCTTGTCCTCAAGGTTCCATGGATACAACAACAAAAGTAAAAATAAAAAATTGGAGATTCACCTGGGTCCCGAGGAAAACAAAAGAAGAATAAAGAAATGAAATATACTGTTTCAGCATTGTATCTCACCACTTGCAAATCAAGCCCAGCAGCAACTGAATGTATGTGTATCTGTCTACACTGTTCTAAGGCTGCAAGCTCCGCATTAATACACACACCCCCTGAAATGCTATGCACGGTAGACATAAAACCATGGCATCTCATGTCAGCGAAGACCATTAACGCATATATGCACCGTGAATTCTGAGCAAGATCCACAATCATGGCCGAATAACAAACATCACTTCTGTGTGGAATTTCCTTCGAACAATTTGCGTGTATGGTGGGGTGTTAGGAAACCTCTTGACCCAAATGGTGGCTGGCATTTGTTGAAGCTGTTGAGACGCAACAAGAAGAGGTCAGTGGGCCCCACCATTGAATGATCTTGTTCTTGGCTCATATCAGCCATTGTTGTTGGAGATTTTTGCAAGATGGGTTGTTTCTGTTTCTGTTTCTGAGTGTGAATGTGATGATTGACACCACCATTGCCACAACCCATTAATGGTGTCGGAGAAATTGCAATTATGGGTTTTTGTTGACTCTGGATCTGTACTTCTCCCATTCTTGAATCTTTTCTTGGATCGAGACGAATAAAGAGAGGAATCTCCATTCTCACCCCTTTGAGTAAGGAATGCTGGTCATGATTCTCGAGCTTAGTCGAACTCTGAAACAAGGGAGAAACCTCCACCTGAGGATTGATAGGAGGTGAATCACGTGGTTGAGCATTGCGACCAAGAAAAACTTCTTGAAATTGCTGCATTGATTCACTAACATAGCGATTTGGTTTCTGGTGTCAGTAGCTTGAACACGAATCTCTTCAAGATTGATGTGAACATGTTGCTGAAATGAATTAAACTCTTCTGAAAGTTCTTGAACTCTTATTGTGAAATCAAGAAGATGAAGAGAATGAAAGCACCAGTGTTAAGGGTAGGAACCCTTAAGAGAAAAGGAAAAGAGGAAAGGAACGAAGGAAAACTTCAGATTATTATTCAGATGATCACAAAGTACAGATTATCCCCCCTTTATGCACTTCTTGAGGATGACTCTTAAGTAACAATTCTACAACTATATCATAACTACCTAACTACGCGTATAACAGACTAACAGCTAACAGCTTATCCACGTACTGATCCCATCACCTAACAGATTTTATGGCGAGTGGTTTTTATTGCAATAATAGTGCTTATGCCTAGTCTTTAGGTTCTTTAATTAGGTTGAAGCAAGCTTTTTTTTCCCCCCCAGTAATTGATTTATTATTTTGTTTGTCCAACTGATTTTGTCCAGGTTTTGCTACTGAATCACTGATTCACCCAAAGGAAAACAGCATTATTCCTGAGATTCCAGCAACTGTCGCTGCTGTTAAGAACCCTACTTCTAAGATTGTTTATGATGAGCACAACCATGAAAGATTTCCACCAGGTGACCCAAGCAAGAAGGCATTTGCCTACTTTGTCCTAACAGGTGGTAGGTTTGTCTATGCTTCTCTGGTACGTCTCCTTATACTCAAGTTTGTGCTCAGCATGTCTGCCAGTAAGGATGTTCTTGCTATGGCCTCGCTCGAGGTTGATCTCTCCAGCATCGAGCCCGGCTCTACGGTGACTGTGAAGTGGCGTGGAAAGCCGGTGTTCATCAGGCGCCGAACAGAGGATGATATTAATCTGGCAAACAGTGTTGATGTTGGATCTCTTCGTGATCCCCAGCAGGACTCAGATAGAGTCAAGGACCCAGAATGGCTCATTGTGATTGGGGTTTGCACACATTTAGGTTGCATTCCATTGCCAAATGCTGGTGACTTTGGTGGATGGTTTTGCCCATGCCATGGATCACATTATGATATTTCTGGCAGAATTAGGAAGGGACCAGCACCATACAATCTTGAGGTTCCCACTTACACCTTCATGGAAGATAACAAGTTGATGATTGGTTGAAAATGATGGTCCTGCACCCTTGTGGAACAAGTTTACAATTTTTTTTCTTTTAATTTATTGGATAATGATGAAATGTGCCTTTTAAAACTATTTTACTTTGTGTGTCCCTTATCCGTAATGTTTAGCAAGTGGTTTATGTAGCTCGGAAATTGTAACTGTTACTGTTTGGCGAGACTTATATCAATAATCGCCTGGCTCTTGCTTAGTATATAGCTGTCGACTTAAGGAATGTTGAATTTGCATCATGCATATCATTTTGACATTTGCTTAGCCATTAAGTATGCCAAAGCTGCCATAACATGCTTCCCTCTACTGCCTTTACTCTTTAGAGAAGAATGGAAATTCAATTACAGGTAGTTTACGGGTAAGTTGGCAATTTGCTTTTTTGTGTACAACATGTGGTAGTTATAATTTGTGGTGTAAATAGATCTTGTCACATCTAAAAGGCTAGATTCACGTTGAATATTTTATGTTTAGTCTTGCCTATGAATTTGATGCAGGCTAAATTGCATGACTGACCTAGCTTATTATTTAAGATTATAAATTGTGATAAAACTTCAAGTTTTTAAGTATACCTCGTTTATCAAGCCTTCCCTAATTGATTTGAAGCAAGTCACAAAATAAGAAAAGTTATTTATTTTGCACATAAATTATTCTAATTTTGTATAAAAATTCACGCACACATTTATACATAGAGGGTCAAGATTAATTTACATTGGTGTAAATTATATTTTTAATCTTGGCTATTTATTTTATTTATATCTAACAATTTGATATATTAGATATACGATTTATTAAAACAAGCAAATTAATGATAAAAATTTAATAAATAAATCTTAAATTTTTATTTTTATGTTGGTGTAAAAATAATTTGTCCCATATATGTACTATAATTTTTTACCCAATTTATTACATAATAAAATGTGTATCACGTCAAGAACTATTGTTCAAATTAAATTACTTTTTCTACCGTCAATGTAAATAAGTTATTTACATTGAGATCAAAATGACGTGGTTTTGAGACGGAAAGATCATTCAGTTGTCATAGATAAATTAATAGTTGATCTTTTTTCACTCTCTATCGTGTTATGTTGTTGGTAACTATTGATGTATTTGAAAATGGCCGAAATCGTCTTACATGACCACATGTCATACACTCTTTCATATTCCCTTTTCTTCTTCAATTTTCAACTCTACTCATTTCTTATTCATAACACTTTCTATGACAATTAGATAATTATTCTTGTACTCAAGTGAGAATTTAGAGAATGTAGGGTGATTAATTAGAGAAAAGTTTTAGTAGTGTATACATAAAATAATATGTTGAATGTTGATTCCGTAATCTAGATGAAAGATTGCTAGATATGAAACAACATGGTTTATCTTCTGCCAAAGAAATGATAATCCCTTATGTTTTTGTTTTTTGTCATGCTTGACATTGACGTGAGTCCCCTTCTTGTTATACTCCAATAAAGTTGGGCAGTGTTTATCTGACTGACATTTAAAAGAAATGTTTAATGAATATATAGAGTTGCAAATTCATGTTTTTTTTTTAATGTGACATGCATGCACTATATCAATTTAGAGAGAAATTTAATGAGAAAAAACAAGTATGATTTTTTTTCACCTTTCAATTGAAATAATTTTCTGTCTCAGCAAAAAAAATTTCACTCAATGGACATTTTAAAATGAAAAACAACTTTAATTTGAATGGGAAAAGAAAAAAGAAAAAATAATAGCATAAAGCATGAGTTAATCTATTTTGAGAATATAACATTAGGTTTGAATAAATCAAACCATATTTTATTTTGTTTTTAGATTCACGTAGGTACAACTATAATTTAACTCTCTTTGTCCCTCACTTTCAGAAAGATGAACAATCGCTTGGCCATGTACGTGAATTCCCTTCCGAAGAAACCGAACCTTCATTCTCTAGACAACATTACTGATGTGACCAACCAACACGCATGTGGTGGTTTCATTTGTTAAACAGGAACTTGAATTATTATTATTTTGTGGCGTGGTTGTTATAGCAATGTGAAGCATCTTTGTGCCTGGTTTGCCAAGCATGAATCTTATTCCATGATGTGTTGCGAAGAAAGACTTAGTTTCATCTAAGTTTCACGTACCCTTTTTCACAAATCGTATATAAACGGTTGTTTTAAGCACCCTTTGATTTAGCTTAAAAGAAAACCAAAGATGGCACGTTTGGATTCAAAAGGAATGGGTCTCGAGAAGAACAAAGAATTCATTCGGTTAGAGCGTGAATCCGTCATTCCAATTTTGAAGCCTAAGCTCACCATGACATTGGCCAACCTTATTAGTATGTTTTGTCTCAACCTTTTTTCTTTTTCCTATATGCATTTGCTAAAAACTTATTACCTTGGAATTCGTTTCTATCTTGTTTTTTTTTTTTTTTTTTTTTCTCTTCTTTTTGTTGTTTATTACCCTTCTCGTAATCATAAAAATTGCTATTTTTTATGGCAAATTTGTATATATATTAATTTCTTATTAGCAAAAATATTCCTTAGGAAGTAGAAATCTCACTAATGTATGTTGTATTTAAGGACTAAATATTTGTTTAAATAAGAGTAAAGCTCAAATTTGAATATATATTAATTTCTGAAGTCGCAAAGATAATCTCTAAGAACTAGAAGTGTCACTAATGTATGTGGTACTAAAAACTAATATGATTGATATTTTTTTATCATATTAGTCCTTAGGTATCGAATATTTAGATGAGAGTAAATTAGGGTATGATTCTATAATTAATTCTCATGAGTTAATTTATTTACTGTAAAATTTTGTGTAGTCCAATTTGAGAGTTTATTACTTAAATAAGAGTAAAACCATTTTTGATCCCTAACAAAAAATACGGTCCCCATTTTAGTCCCTTACAAAAATAAATTAGTCAATTAGTCCCTAACAAATTCAAGGTGGACCCATTTTAGTCCTTTCGAGCGACTAATATGGGTCTTTTTTGAATTTGTGAGGGACCACGATTTCAACTAAATGGGTCCACTTTGAATTTGTTAGGGACTAATTGACTAATTTATTTTTGTAAGGGACTAAAGTGAAAACTGTGTTTTTTGTTAGGGACTAAAAATGATATTTACTCTTTAAATAATTATGTTTCTTACATGGGAATTACTTTTCTCATGTTACATAAACAAAATATTATCTCCTACACTCACATTTCTCAAATGGGTCCCACAAATTTTTTCTCTCTCACCTTTAACTTTTTTCTCTCTCCTACTTTTTGTTTGAGCATGAGATAGTACTTCTCTTATACAACATAAGAGAAGTATTACCCTTCTTACATATCATTTAGTTTCTCCCATAACTAACATTACCAAATTCATTTCATTATTTTTCTTTCTCTTTTATTAATCAGCATATATATAATCATTTATCTAAGTTTGGAGAGTAACATGTTGCATGTAATTTCTTCTCTTGGTCGTTTTTAAAAGGCTCTCTGAACTTTTTGGTACGAGAAATTTGCTATTTTGGGTCTCTTTGAACATTATTGTGCTTGGTTGTATTCTTAGTTTTACTTGGAACAGAGGATTTTTGGTTCTTTTCGGTGTTGGGGCCCCTTCAAAAACAAAATTGGCATAAAATTTCATGATATTGCCTACCCCATATATAATTCAATTGTTTAGTGCATTTGTTGAGTTAAAAGTTTTCAATTTTGATTTAGATGAAATGATATATAAACAGCTTTCCCCCATTCCTTCTTTCCAAAGCTGCTATTCTCTGTGGAGTTGAGTCATTTGGGTACTATGTGCAGAACATAGTTCCGACAAAGCTGAGTTTTTGAAGCTATGCAAAAGAGTAGAGTATACAATTCGAGCTTGGTACCTTCTACAGTTTGAGGACATGATGGTATTCTTTTCTTGACCATTTTGAGATATAATTAGCGCGGAATGTTTTTAAATTTTTGTGTGATCTTGTCTCATAAAACTTGTGTCTATCTCACTTTTTATATAGGTTTTCACAAATTATAATAGGGTCTCACTCATTTAATATTAGATAAAGGGAAAACCCCGGTACACAAGCCTCCCTGACTTGCAAAAGTAGGAGTGAGGGTCAATTCTATGATTTAATATCAGATATAGACAAAATTTTCACATGAACTAACAAGGTCATGTTAAAAGAACCCATGAGAGAATCCATTCACAAATTTAATGTAAAAATTTGATATTGTGTCTATCTTTCTCTTTTGATAATATGAGAGAAGACACAGAATTTTCATATGACAAGGTCATGTAAAAAATTCACATGAGAGGATGCATTCTCTTAGCTAGCCATATGTTTGGAGCCTGATCATTTTGTGCCTACAGCAACTCTACTCCCTCTTTGATCCTGTATCCGGAGCACAGAAGATGGAACAACAGAAGTTAACTCCGAAAGAAATTGATGGACTAGAACAGAATTTCTTGACGTACCTTTTTGAGGTATTTTGGATACTACATGAATTTCCAATGTCTACATCTGAACCTACTTTCAAAGCAAGTTGGACCAGTCAAGGATTTATAGTATGAATATTAAAATGAAACAGAAAAACTCAATGCATGACAATATGTAATACAAAGAATGAAACTACCTTTGAATAGAGGAATAATTTAGTAATAGTTTAGCTTTGTCCAGGAATTGATGAAGGATGAGGCATTGTAGGGTTTGTGACTTTGGCTCAATTGATTTTCCCTGTGTTGGTATAAGAATGACAAGGTTAATCAACTACTTTTTTCTGTAACATAAGTAATGTGGTTAAAAGCCTTTAGTTTGTAGAGTAAACACTGTGAGGGCATGAAAAGGGTGAAGCTTGAGGTAGTTGTATGGCATAAAGGTATTTGGTGAATAAGATTTACATGAACAACATTCGGGGACTGATTGAAAGAAAGTAGCAATACATATATACTTTTAGGGAAAAATACTTTTGTTTTTGCTATCGATTTTTTTTTTTTCTCTCCCGTGGATCCCATTGTAAAGAGATGAAAGAGAAAAAATTAATGGGATCCACCCACTTTTATGTGAGTGTGGCAGAAAACAAATTTTGCAACAAAAGCAGAAATATTAAGCCCATATTTTTCATATCTGTTTCTCTTGTAATCTGAAGATTCTTTGATTCTTTATGCAGGTCATGAGAAAGAGCAACTTCAAGATTGCTACTCAAGATGAGATTGAAGTTGCACGTTCTGGACAGTATCTTCTAAATCTTCCCATCACTGTTAATGAATCTAAGGTTTGCAAACTCAGTATTGAATTTTGTAACTCTTAATGTACAAGCATAATTTATGTGTCTTTAATGGCATAGGTTACTTGAGATGCTTGATTGTGCTGATAACAGTTGCTGATCTCAGTGTTTTTGCTGAATGTAGCTTGACAAGGTGCTTTTGAAAAAGTATTTTGAAACGCATCACTATGATAACCTTCCAGATTTCTGTGATAAGGTATGACTTTAAATCTAGAATAAGGAGTACATATCCATCCATCAAGGATTTTTTGGCACCATGGTGTTCATTATTTTGTTTTCTGCATTGGGAAGTTCTTTTGTTTATTTGGCCATTGGGGTTTGAATAAATTGAGTTCAAGGATGCTGTATGCAATTGTATTTATGAGTCATCATCTTCCATCTGTTTGAAATTTTGATTTCTTTTGATTTATGAGATGGGGTTTTGATTTGTTCTAAGGTCTTTTTGCAGTTTTGTATCTCCATGCTTGTCAATCTAGTATCAACTGCATGATATTTGATCTTAAGGTGTTGCAAGATGTTGATAATTTTCCATCCATATAATCTTCCTGGTGGTGTTACTCATCAAGTTAGCTGCATGAAAAAACAAATTGACAAAAATTGATAATCTAGGTCTATTTAGGTCTTTAGAAACTTTTGAAGTCCTAACATTATTCTCCCATTTCATTAAGTGATGGGTATCATAGAGGACTGAAAAGGTTTATTATACATAACATAATCTTGTAGTTGAGCTTCATTTTGCCTTTTGAGATATTAAAGTATCCTTCTAGATTCACAATTACAAATTATAATTTTTTGTTACGGGTGGATTGATTTATTAAATATTCATTTTGTTAGAAATATCTTACTTGAAACAAAAATAAAAAAAGAGAGTTGATAATGCCTAACAACTTGTTCTGAAGGTGCTTCTTTCGAGACAGTTGTTCATATGTGAAGAGTTGGATGTTTTTGCTGGGAAAACAAAATTAACCTGATCTTCCTCATAAAGTCAAAACATGTTTTGAGTGACAAATTTATACATGTTGATGAATATGCACTTAATGTTATGGTAGTCGTCCAACCTTGAAGATTTGAACTAAAGACTGGGAATTACTAAAAAGTAAACTTTTTGTGTTTGTAAAAAACAAGTTTGCTTTTATTACATCTTTACTTGTTTGATGCTAGCTTGACTGCAGTTGATCTCTCCCTTTCTCCATTCTTCTTCTCTCTCCCTCACACACACATATACATATTCGTACACAAATACACACCATGCACGTGCGCGCACGCACACAATCTAGAAGCTTATTTATATTTATTTCAACATAACAGGTAGGATGATCCTGCATACATAAAAACAACAATCAGAATTAGTTTTTTAGTTACATGGTCTTAGTCTGTTTGTTAAATGGCAAGTTAATACATCCTCCTGTTATTTTAGTATGTTATCTTTCGACGCGGCATTGGAATTGATAAAACAACCGATTATTTTATCACGGAGAAAGTTGACATGCTCATAGGACGTTTTTGGGCATACCTATTGAGACTAACTAGGTAAGGAACACTTACGCTTGGAGTTGAATTTTCATTAATTGATGCGAATCAAGAATTCATTATGACAAGTCATGATTTCAATAATTATTTGAACTTTTTTATTTTCATGTTTGAATGAATATAGTCATTATCATCTGCTCCTTCTTAGCAGTGAAAGGCCTTACCCTGGAACCTATATAATGGCTACTTACCTGTGAATCTACCAGAGCATTCATAGCATGTTTCTTAGGCTTTTTCTTTGGAATCCTTTAAAATATATGGTTCTTGCAGGTTGGAAAAGTTTATATCAAGAAGGTCAAAAAGGCATCACAAGAAAGATGCTAAGAAGGATGATGAAATTGACTCAAAAGAAGCTTATCGAGGTGACCTATATGAACGGATACGTCTTGAGAATATGCCATTGAGGTATTGTTGAATCTTTTTTTTTTATTGTGTGTGTGTTGTCCATCTTCTTGTGGTTGCTTCAGCTGCTTCTCTTGTTATCCCTGTTATCTTCTTTTCTTTCTGAAATGGGACACTTCATAGTTCATTTATATGACATTATTATAATATATGCTTAGCATCGTCTTGAATAATGTTTCCTACTTCTGCTAATTTAGACTTGTGTAAATCCTCTATGTTGCAGCTAAATTGTGGTGCAGTAGAGCTAGGTTTGTATATCCCTTAGAGGGTAAAGTATCTGATTGTGTGATTGCTATAGGAGGCCATGGTATAAACCAAAGTTCTAAAGGAGTCACCGCAAGTGCTATCTCAGGTGCGGCTTAGAGATGGGAAATGTGTAAGAGCACGGTAGCTCTAAATTTCAGTAGAGTAACAACTTATAAAATATATAAATCCAAGGTGCCTCTTCCACGAGTGAAGAGAGGTATATATAGGTGAAAAATATTCCCTAACGATATGAGAGAAAGAGTTTAATTGTTTTTCCCACTACCTCACTGTTGTATATGAGAAATTACTCCACCATCTTGTACAAAGGGTGAGCTGTGTAAGGGAGTGAGACATCATCTGCATTAAGGTCTATGTGATTAGTATGGGAAGGCAAGAAAGTGATCCCTTAATGGGCGGCCCATATGTATTGGGCTGTGGAGACCAGTCAAGAACAATAGCTTCCATTTAACGGAAGATTCAAATTATCGTTATCTACTTGATGTCAAATAAAAGTTAATTATTCTGGAATCACAACCATTACAGCAGTACAGCCTTGTGGAAATTTTAACAATGAACATTTACAAGCTAGTAGTCCTCCAGTAGAAACTTTGAATTTAGATTTCTCATAGATTCAGAAAATGATTCATAAGGCTCACAGTTCCATGTTTATTGTTGCATTTATCTGAGAAATGCAGGCTGTTTTCTTTCTCGCCAAAATTGCTAAGCTCATGCATTAAAATTATAAATCTTGAATATTTGATTATCTTGTAACTCATGAGATTGTTTGGTGCAATTTCCAGTTTCAGTAATTTGCTGAACAAGACCTTAATCCAAGAACCTACATTTGATAGGATAATTGTTGTATACAGGTAGTGCTGCCTTATATCTCTCTAATTTCTACAATGCTTATTTGTTAGAATCAAAATCTTCTTTCATTAAAGAAAAGACAGATAATTACAAACTTGTTTGTTTATTATCTATAGAAATAATAAAAAAAGTTGTTCTGAAAATTCTCTTGTAATTGTAGTTTAGTACGTAGTCCTTTTCCCTTTCAAAGCCGGAATCATAGTTTCTCAAGTCATCACATTGAACATATCAGTTTATGTTTGAAAAATGAGGAATTTGAGTTATCTTCGTAGGGTTGGGTTCTTGTAAGTTATGCTTGGAATTAATAAAACTGTTGTAGATAAACCATGAATAGTATTTAATTTAAGTATAAGTTGGAATTTTTTTCTTCAGGCAAGCCAGTAACAATTCAAAATCAGAACGAGGAATAACTGTGAAGCATTTCAAAAACATTCCAATGGCTGATATGGAAATTGTTCTTGTGAGTTACCTCATTTGTGAATTATTTTCCATAACATTCCAATGGATGTGTTATTACCAAATTTCCTTTTGTTCTGAACTTTTTACTTGACAGCCAGAAAAGAAAAATCCTGGTTTGACTCCAATGGATTGGGTCAAGTTTCTTGTATCTGCTATAGTTGGGCTGGTTAGTTTTTCAATACAAATCAAGTTTCTCTATCATAGTGTTATTGTTCTTTGTCATCTTGCTCTAATGCACTTAATATGTTTATTCTTCACAGGTTGCTGTAGTTAGTTCCCTTCAAATGCCTACAGCTGATTTTCGGGTCATTGTTGCCATTCTCTCCACGGTAGTTGGTTATTGTGTTAAAACATACTTCACGTAAGCATGTAACGGTTTCCTTTCTTTGGAAATGAATGTTTTGCATTGATTATTTTGAGAACTGTACCTGCAACAATAACTCTTAAGATTTGATACTCTTAATAATGGGCATTCAAAGGTGGTGGTTAATATTTGAATTTAAGCTAGATCAGGTATTTTTAGAGTATATTCTGTTGGAAATATTCAAGTGTGCATAGTGAAGTCGCACATTGATTTAAAAATGGACCAAATGATGATCATATAAGTGTAAAAGACCCATAAACTCTATGCCTTAAAGTTTTGAGTTCAAATGTGGTGTTAAAATCATTTGTAAGGGTTTGTCGCTTAGCCCATGTATGAGAGGTATCTCTTGAAAGGGTTTTGGGTTTTCTCCTATATCATTCTTAACATATTCTTGTTTAGACTGGTCGTTTAGTCATGTTGAAAATTGAATCTTTGTTTAAAGGAAAAAGTGTATATCATTTTAAAAGATGTAAAGTTATGTCATTTTAAGTAAGACAAAAAGATAAGTAAATGAGGAGAGAGAGTGGACAAAAAAATATACAGTTGTGGGTCTCACCTTTTTGTGAGAGTGAAATGACAGAAGTTGTGTCATTTAAAAGAACAAACACTTTTCCCTTGTTTAAATTTCATTCAACAAGGTTTTAGATTATTTTAACTTTTTTTAATATTTTGGGGTCAAACATACCACCAGTTTGTGGTGTATAGAAAAGTTAATGCGATTGATGAATCTATTTAACTAATGTGGCTTCTAATCTTTAACTTCCCATAGGTTCCAACAAAACTTGACTGCATACCAAAATTTGATTACACAATCAATGTATGACAAACAACTGGACAGTGGAAAGGGCACACTTCTCCATTTATGTGATGATGTCATTCAACAGGAAGTAAGTGCTAGCTTGATGTGTGCTTTGTGTCATTACATTTGTTTTCCAGTTATATTTCCAATATGCTAGTAATGAGTATTTTTGTTAACTTGTTTTTGTCATCGTTTCAAAATAGATAGGGCTAGCCAGTTCCAATGTAATGATAACCTGGAACTGTCCTGTATTAGTCAAGTCACCCTTCAATAACCATGAGTGCGACTATAATATTTTCTGTATCTCTTGAATGAGAGTAGATTGTTTGAGGATGTTATAATTATCCTTTGTTATAATGGAATAATTTTCTCTAAGCTTGACCCATGGATTTTTCCTCATTATTAAAGGGTTTCCACGTTAAAAATTTGTGTGCTTTATATTTCCTCTCCTCTTCTGTTTGTTTCTTTTGTGGGTAATCTATCGCATTGTAGGTAGAGTTTACAAAACAGTTATTCACTTGTATAAGACTGACTTTGATTACATTAAGAAGTAAATAACTAGATTGTTGGAAGATCAACTCCTACCCTTTTTGAGTTTTAAGCCAGCTTGTGATTTTGCTGTATGTAGCTATGCACCAGCCAAACATCTAAAATATACTAATCTTATATTCTTAATGTGCAGGTCAAAGAGATAATAGTTTCATTCTTTATTCTGATGGAACAGGGAAAAGCTACAAGACAGGTATAAGCAACAATATTAATTAAGCAATCTTGTTTTCTTATTTTTCTCTATTGCTTTTTTAATTTTGCAATACTAACCTATAGTTAGGGAAACAAGAGTTTTTCTCAGTGCTACTTTTATAAGCTGTATGGTAACGTGAATCAGGATCTCGATAAATGGTGTGAGGAACTAATCGGAGACGAGTTTGGGGAGACCTGTAATTTTGATGTGGATGATGCAGTTGAGAAATTAGAGAAGTTGGGAATTGTTACTCGGGTGAGAATCCCTTCTAAAGTGATTATACCTGTGGTGAAGTTTACAATATTGCATCACTTTAAAGTAAATGTATCTTTGATTTGCCTAAAAAAAGTTTCTAATATGTTATCACTAAGTTTGGTAATTTTGGTTGTGGAAGCAGTTGAGGACATATTTGATTAAAATAAAGCCCCGTTTTTTGCCAAAGGAACGAGCCATTTTGTTTACTCTATGATGCATCAGTTATGTCCATTTTGAAGATTTTAGTGTACTTGCATGAATGTGTTAAATGACAATTGGAATTTTCTTTGTTGCTTTGAGGTAGTATCTACAGTAATAGCTTCTAGTTTTTCTCAAGTAGAGTTAAGTGCATACCTCAATTTGGGTGAATGATGGAGTTGTAGGGTGATATGTTTGGTAGGAGATTATTTTCAATTGTTGTTACCAAAGACATGTTGCTCTGAAGATTTTGATTTCTTTGTTGCTTACAAGCTTTGCTTGGAATTCAGGATACAATTGGCCGGTATCAATGTGTTGGGCTGAAACGGGCTAATGAGATCATAGGCACTACCACTGAAGAGCTTGTCCTAAAGGCAAAACAGGGAAACATTACTCCTTGATGGTGTTTTGGAATATTTATCAATATTTAGGGAAATATAAGAATCATGTTACAGGAATGACACTGTTCATTCCTGCAACAAGGATCCGGCAACGTATCTTGAGGATACGGCGTCGTATCCTGATTGTAGTTTGACTTTTTTTTTTTTAAGCGTGGGACCCACACTTAATTTGTGTGTGCAGGAAAATGGTCTTGTCATGTGACATGACAAAAAGCGAACCCCAATATTTATGTCTCGTAATTTCACACTTGCCACTATCTTTTTCAATATTTTATTCTTTTGTAAATCTTTTATGTGTGTTCATAAAACCTTTATTTCAGATTCTGAAATACACTTGATTAAAATGCTTGGCCAAGTTCATTATTTTCAAGCTGCTATGCATAATTTATTGAAATTATCAGTAGGGTAGTTGGATGTACCTTGAATCCTTAATGGTCTCATCAGACACCCGCCATCTATTTTCATTGTTCAATTCTTTGACAACATGAAAAAACCAAAAGCTCTGTCCCCCCCTCTCTCGGTCTATCCAAGGGAACTCCAGATATTGGATCTCTTTCTCTTTGAATGATATCTCAATTTCAGCGACGGTTTTATTAGATAACTTACAACTAGAAACTCTATTTTTTCCGATCCAGTTCCTCCACCACCGCGAACCCCAGTTAGATTCAGGCATGATACACTTTTTAGTTATTGGGAGAACCCGAATACTCTCTTTTGGGTCCAGGAAAGAGCTCTCGGAGATCTTTTTTCCTTTTGGAATATACAGGAGCGGAACAAGAATCAGCATAGCCAATATTCGTGTTCTGCACTCGTACATTTCTAGCCAATTAGGTCACATGTTAACTACTATTGCAATGGCAACAGAAATATATACCAATACTTGTGGCCGAGACCATAAATAATCATGCTATGCTTCACAAGTCACAACCAAGACCTTAGTTGTTTTGATCCTTAGGCTTCATGCTTTTGAAATGGACAAGATCCTTGACTTGAGGCAAGTGCAAAGCTTACTTGCATCTTAATGAGAATATGACAAAGTTTAAAAATTCGATTTTCAAGAAAAATGGGAGAATATGTAGAAACTCATAATCTAATATGAATGCAGATTTTATTCAAACTTTGTTTTGCTTACTGAGTCTTCCAACTTATGTAGGAGAGAACTGCATTCAACAAGGAAAAACACACCAACAGTGATTACAAACACTAATTATTACAAACACCAGTACAATATCTACTCTTAAACATTTTAGAGCAAATTTAATGCTTTTGATTTAAAAAAATAAATAAATAAAAGACATGATCTTTACAAACATAAAGGAAACTTGTCACGACTCTTGGCACACTTTGATACATTAAAACTGTCGGCAGAGAATCTCCTTCACATGCTGTTCTGACAAGGTGAGAGGTTATAGTTTCTGTACTCATTTGAGTCACATGAACCATATTTTGATTCTCTGTTATCTGCAACGGAATATTCACCAGGACAAGGATTTTGGGAATCATGAAACACTTATTTTAGTATTTAATGAGGTTGGTTTGTGAATTGTTCTAGAATGAATTGTCTGCAAGGGAATATTCACTAGGACAAGGATTTTGGGAATCATGAAACACATTTTTAGTATTTTATGAGGTTGGTTTGTGAATTGTCCTAGAATGAATTGTTTTGGAATTAGTCCAAGAGAAGTGCAGGTCATGGACTTTGTTCGAGAGACATTGCCATTAATTTAACAAAGCACATTAACACGGTTTTCGTCTGACATGTTTCTCATCTTTTGTAAATTTGAGGATTTTTTTCATATTTGTACCTAAAATTTCTGATATGAAATTCAAATTTCTGAATTCCGTACTTGACTGCCAAATTTTCTGTGGAAAAGGTGTTGTTAGGTCCTGGATAGACCGTATTGCTATACCGTAGGGTATGCGCTCAGAGATAGTGTATATCAACTGTATACTAGGCTTATAGCCGAGGTCCCAATCACTGCGCACAAGCAATAGGCTTATAGCCAAGGCGTGGGTGTGTGCACAGCGTGGGCGAAAGTAGTAAATGTGTTCTGAGTGTTTACCTGGGGTCCTTAGGCTCTTATTTATAGGATTACCTTCCTAGGCTTGTGCCTTTTGAGATCCCCCAATCGTAGCGTGATTCAACCTCCTTCTGTTGGGATGTGATCCTTATCTTATACCCTTTAGCTGTTTGGGGTTGTTGAGATTTTGCTGATTCCATATCTCACCAGATATTCTAGTAGGTAGTTGAGATATGATATTCATATCCATAACAGGTGTGGTAATATTTTCTTATTCTTTGAATTTTCCGCTAGTACAAACATACTCAAGTGTATGAACACCTTTTCCAACAAATTATCCAATTGTTTCTTTAATTCTTTCAACTCAGAAGGAACCATCTGATGCAGAAAAATAGAACTGGACTGAGTTCCTATATCAAGTCAATGTGCAACTCAATCTCCCGATATGTGGTAATCGTGGTAACTCAAAGGGACTTCGGTGAACTCACAAATCACCGGAACTAAACTAATGTCACCAAAGAGTGCACTCTCCAGAAAACTGTGGTAAGGACCCTATGCAACTTCTACTCATAAGTCATTCAAACTTCATAGCAGAAACTACACTCTGAAGCACTTGGCATCTATCACCCTGAAAAGTAAACGTTCCCAATCTAGAGGTGACGATGCAATAGCCTTTTTGCCACAATCTACCAAAGGTATATGTTTGGACAACTAATTTGTTAGAGAAATTTAATATAAAACTATTAATGTGACTTGAAGGGTGAATAATATACACTCTCATCTAACTATGCTAAGAATTTCATAATATTTAATTATTTATTATTAAACTGAAGGCAATAAGAATCGAACTCTACCACTTGGTCATAGAGACTCTAATACCATGTAAAGTAATAATTTCAACCAAAAAACTTAAGTTGGTAGGAGAAGACAACATTATTAATGTTGAATATCAAGAACAAGAAGATTTATAAGTAATCCGTGTGTCTTAACTACACAGCGGAGAGTCTATTATATAACTCAAAAGAAAGAAAATACAAAGAGATATACATGATGTGGGACTTCTATACTATACTACTATTCTAAACTATTATTTACAACACTCCCCCTCAAGCTGGAGCATATAAATCATATGCACCAAGCTTGTTACATATGTGATCTATCCTAGGCCCTCTCAAAGACTTAGTGAAAATATCAGCTAATTGATCAGTTGAGTTAACAAAACTAGTGACTATATCTCCAGAGAGAACTTTTTCTCTAACAAAATGACAGTCTATCTCAATGTGTTTGGTCCTTTCATGAAACACTGGATTGGAAGCAATATATAAAGCAGCTTGATTATCGCAAATGAGAGATGTTATGCCAATGTCTCCAAATTTGAGTTCCTTCAATAGTTGTTTTAACCAGATAAGTTCACAGGTGGTTGTGGCCATGGAGCGATATTCTGCTTCAGCACTTGATCTGGCAACTACACTTTGTTTCTTGCTTTTCCAAGAAACCAAGTTACCTCCAAGGAATACACAATACCCAGATGTGGATCTTCTATCACTGGGAGAACCTGCCCAATCAGCATCTGAGTATCCCTCAACTCTGGTATGACCTTTGTTTTTATAGAGGAGACCTTTACCTGGAGAATTCTTGATGTACTTGAGGATACGAATCACTGCATTCCAATAATCTTCACAAGGAGAATTCAAGAACTGACTTACTACACTGACTGAAAATGAGATGTTTGGTCGAGTAACTGTCAGATAGTTCAGCTTCCCAACCAATCTTCTATACCTTTCTGGATCTGAAAATAGCTCCCCCTGATTTGGCATAAGCTTGACATTTGGATCCATGGGGGTATCGACGGGCTTAGCATTCAACAAAGATGTCTCCTCTAGATTGTCCATAGCATATTTCCTCTGGGATATCACAATACCATCCTTGGATTGAGCCACTTCAATTCCCAAGAAATATCGTAGTCTTCCGAGATCCTTTGTGTAACAGCCCCAAACCCTGTAGCATGATATTGTCCGCTTTGCCCCGTGCACAAGCACCGTCGAACTCACGGTTTTGTTTCTTGGGACACCCCACAAAAAGGCCTCACACTAGAAGAGGTATCCACACCCTTATAAGGCATGCTTCGTTCCCCTCTCCAACCGATGTAGGACATTACATCCTCCCCCACTGGGAATACAGCGTCCCCGCTGTACACAACGGTCCAGGGCCAGGCTCTGATACCAAATGTAACTAGGGCTGTGCATGAGTCAGGTCGGGTCAGGTTTTTGTCCGACTCGACCCAACTTGGTTTTTATAGGTCAGGTATTTTGACCCGACCCGCTTTAATTTGATCCAAGTCAGGTCTGACTTGGATTGGATTTTGTTGAACTAGTTCAGAACCAGTTTGGATCTGACCTGACTTGGTTTCTGAAGTGGGTATGACTTGGTTTCTGAAGTGGGTCTGACTTGGTTTCTAAATTGGGTCAAATCTGACCTGACCCGTTTTTGACTTGGATTTCTCACAAAATTTTGTCGAAATTTTTACGTTGCAAAAAACGAAAATTCCATCACAAAATTATTTTTTCGTCGAAATTTTTACAAAAAAAACTTTCTATTGAAATTTAGTTTCCGTCAACAGTTTTGACGAATATGATTTCTTCCATCAAATGTTTTAAACGAAAAAAGAATTTTGTCAAAAAATTTGACGGAATGTTTTTCGTTCAAAATTTCGATGGGAATGTGTTCTGATGAAAATTTTGACGAAAATTATTTCGAGGAAAATGTTTCATTTGAAACTTTCGATGAAATTTAGATTCTCTAAAGAATTTTGACAGAATATTTTTTCGTCAAAATGTTTTTTTTGTCAAAAAAATTTAAGGAATTTTTTTATAAAAATGTGTTTCGTTGAAAAATTTGATGGAAATTTTTTATCCAAAAACTTGACGAAAATATTTAGTTGAAAATTTTCGATGGAAATGTTTTGCTAAAAATTTCGACGAAATTTTTTTTTTTTGTCAAAAAATTTAACGAAAATTTTTTCGACCAAAAATTTTGTCGAAATTTGAAATCTGTAAAGAATTTTGATGAAATTTTTTGCCGTACAAATTTTTTGCCAACAAAATTTTTTGATGACGAAAATGTTTCCGTCGTAAACTTTCGCCAAAATTTGAAATCTGTAAAGAATTTTGAAGAAATTTTTTGCCGTCAAAATTTTTTGATGACAAAAATATTTTCGTCGAAAACTTTCGCCGAAATTTGAAATCTGTAAAGAATTTTGATGAAATTTTTTGCCGTCGATATTTTTTGCCGTCAAAATTTTTTGATGACGAAAATGTTTCCGTCAAAAACTTTCGCCAAAATTTGAAATCTGTAAAGAATTTTAATGAAATTTTTTGTCGTCAAAACTTTTTGATGGAAATGTGTTTCGTCAAAATTTTCAATGAAAATTGTTTGGAGGAAAATGTTTCATTTGAAACTTTCGACGAAATTTAGATTCTCTAAAGAATTTAGACAAAATATTTTTGTCAAAAAAATTTACGATTTTTTTTGCAGAAATATGTTTCGTTGAAAATTTTGATTGATATATTTTTTATCAAAAAACTCTACGAAAATATTTAGTCGAATTTTTTTGATAGAAATGTGTTTCCCTAAAAATTTCGACGAAATTTTTTTTTGTCAAAAAGTTTAACGAAAATGTTTCCGTCGAAAACTTTCGCCGAAATTTGAAATCTGTAAAGAATTTTGATGAAATTTTTTTCCGTCAAAGAATTTCGATGAAAATGTGTTTCGTCGAAAGTTTTTAGAAATATATTTTTTTGGGAAATATTTTGACGAAATTTAGATTCCGTAAAAAAATTTGACAATAAAAATATTTCGTCAAATTTTTTTACCGATATGTTTTTAGTCACAAATTTTGATGAAAATATTTTTCGTCAAAAATTTTTGCGGAAATTTTTATGAAAATATTTTCCATAAAAGATTTTGACGTAATTGTTTTATGTTAAAACTTTTCTTTTAATGTAATTGTGATTTTTTTTTCACATAATGGGTATAGGTCATGGGTCAGTGGGTCAATATTAAAACGAGTCAGGTCTAAAACTGACCTAAATAAAAGTGGGTCAGTATTTAAACCAGTTCAAAAAATATGGGTATTTATGGGTCGGGTCAAGGTCGGATCAAAGGCAGGGCAAGTGAACCAGTTTTTTTGCACGCCCCTAAATGTAACAGCCCCAAACCCTGTAGCATGATATTGTCCGCTTTGCCCCGCGCACAAGCACCGTCGAGAGCTCACGGTTTTGTTTCTTGGGACACCCCACAAAAGGCCTCACACTAGAAGAGGTATCCACACCCTTATAAGGCACGCTTCGTTCCCCTCTCCAACCGATGTGGGACATTACACTTTGTCTGAAAATGATGACTGAGATGTTGTTTTAACTGAGTAATGCCTTGATGGTCATCACCTGTAATGACAATGTCATCAACATATACTATCAAATAAATAGATCCAGAGTCTGAGTGGCGATAAAAGACTGAGTGATCAGCCGCACTCCGAGTCATACCAAACTGCTGGACAATGTTGCTAAACCTCTCAAACCAAGTTCGTGGGGACTGTTTGAGACCATACAAAGATTTGCGGAGTCGACAAACTAGACTGGACTCCCCCTGAGCAACAAATCCAGTAGGTTGCTCCATATAAACTTCTTCCGCAAGATGACCATTGAGGAAAGCATTTTTGACATCCAATTGATAAAGCGGCCAGTGACGAATAGCAGCCATAGTAATAAAGAGGCGAACAGACGCCATTTTTGCCATAGGGGAAAATGTATCCCCATAATCTTCACCAAACACCTGAGTATATCCCTTGGCCACCAAACGTGCTTTGAGACGATCCACCTGTCCATCAGGACCAACCTTGACAGTAAATATTCATCTACATCCAACAGCAGATTTTCCAGAAGGAAGAGGAACCAGATCCCAAGTATCACTGCCATGAAGTGCACACATCTCGTCAATCATAGCTTGTCGTCATCCGGGATGGGATAATGCCTCACATGTAGTCTTAGGAACAGATATAGAAGACAAAGAAGAAAGACAAGCAAAATGTGATGGAGAAAGGCGACGATAACTCATATTTATTGAATACCTGAGTGGAGGACGAATATTACGAGTACCTTTTCGGAGAGCAATGGGTAGGTCAATGTCGGAGGGCGGGACTGAAACCGCAGGAGTTGATGACGGCAGATCTGAGTCCATAGGAACCTCATCAATGTCTTGGGGTATGGGTGGATGTGACCGACGGTGATAAACCTGGAGAGGAGGATCTGGTGCTGGGACATATGGAGAAGTGACAATAGGCGTTGGTGGTGTGGAATCTGGTGCCGGAACATATTGAATTGGAACAGAGGGTATAGGTAACTGAGTATCAACAGAGTCATCGGGAACGGAGGTGGAGCCAAAAAATGGCACAGACTCAAATAAAGTAACATCCGCCGAGACAAAAGAGCGATGGAGACTGGGAGAGTAACATCGATAACCTTTTTGTGTCCGGGTGTAACCGAGGAACACACATTTGTGGGATTTGGCAGACAACTTGTCACGATTGGGACCGAGTTCATGGACAAAACAGGTAGAACCAAAAATACGAAGGGGTAAGGAATGTAAAGGCTGATGAGGAAACAAGATAGAGTACGGTACCTGGTTACCAAGGACAAAGGAAGGCATGCAATTAATGAGATATCATGCGGTGAGAACAGCATCACCCCAAAAACTGGTAGGAACATTCCCATGAATTAAGAGTGTCCGAGCTGTTTCAATAAGATGACGATTTTTTCTTTCAGCAACCCCATTTTGTTGGGGGGGTATGTGCACATGATGTGTGGTGAAGAATGCCATGAGATGCCATGAATGATTGAAATGGTTGAGACAGATACTCACGAGCATTATCACTACGAAAAGTGCGGATAGGAATACCAAATTGAGTAAGAATTTCATGATAAAACTTCTGAAATATGGAGAACAACTCAAAGCGGTTTTTCAGTAAAAATAACCAAGTGTTTCGAGAATAATCGTCAATAAAGGTAACAAAATATCTATAACCCCGAGTGAACCAAACTAAAAGGAGAGGAGGCACGACGATTGACTCTATTAGGAAAAGAACTGCGAGTATGTTTCCCGAATTGACATGATTCACATTGCAAAGTAGACAGCTTGGACAAACGTGGTACCGTCTTCTGGAGCTTTGTAAGACTAGGATGACCCAACTGAGCGTGAATAGTGAGTGGAGAATCTAATACAGAATCAACATGAGAGGAGCTGGAGAGCAGGTAAAGGCCATTGGACTCAAATCTGTCGCCAATTGTCCTCCCCGAATTTCGATCCTGTAAAACAACAGAATTTTGGGTAAAAGAAATGAGACAATCAAGAGAACGTATTAAACAGCTAATGGAAAGGAGATTAAAGGGTGAACCAGGGACATGGAGCACATTATCAATAGTAATAGAGGGAAAGATATGTACTGTTCCAATCCCATGAGACTGAACCTGGGAACCATTAGCCATAGTGACAACAGACAAATAACCAGAGGTAGAAAGAGAGGAAAACAAAGATTTATTATCAGAAATATGATCAGAGGCACCAGAATCAAGAACCCAATGACTAAATGATGAACTTTGAGTGAAACCAGCAACGTTATTACCTGTATGCACAACAGTAGCAGTGGAACTAGTGATCGTGAGCCGAGAAATATCTTGAGGAAGGATAAATGAGCTAGAATCAGCCATGGATCAAGAACAATTCGCTGAAACAAAGATGTGAACAGTAATGGAAAGAGGAGAAATGCTTCAGTGGGAATTTAGGAGCGGGCCTTGGACGGAAAGAACCGCCTCTTTGTGACGATCACAACTGTGGGTGGCTCGCAGGAAAAAGTGCCTAAAAAGTGATCGGTGGTGGCGGTCAACGGCGGTCAAATGGTGGTCCATGACGCTGGCAACCTCTAATGACGGTGGGTCTTGCGGCGTTGGGTAGATCGGCTTCTTCTGAGTCCGTTGATGTACTTTTTGATCAAACCGGGGGCCGGAAAATTTTTCCGGTGGAGGACGGTGGTGGCAGACGGTGGCTGGAAACTGACGATGGTGACAGTTTTCGGGAAGATTTTTACTCGGTAGACAGTGGGTCTACCGGAAAGATGCGGATCTTGTTAGGCTCTGATACCATGTTGAATATCAAGAACAAGAAGATTTATAAGTAATCCGTGTGTCTTAACTACACAGCGGAAAGTCTATTATATAACTCAAAAGAAAGAAAATACAAAGAGATATACATGATGTGGGACTTCTATACTACTATTCTAAACTATTATTTACAACAATTAATTTTATATATTTCTCTAACAATCAATTTTAAAAATAACATCCATCTGTAACATGTCAAGCAATCTATCACGTAATGGCATAATCACTTAAACACATCATCACAAAACTGTAATCATAAAACCTTCACTTTTAACTCTCATTCATCCCATTTTCCCGGTCTTAAAATGTTCAACAAGACTATATCATCCTGCTACCTGTCGTTATATTGAGAAATTTGGCTCTAGAATTTTGTAATTAAAACACTTTATCCCATTGGAATTGGATATGGATAGCATTCGTCATACACCTCGCAGGGGTTCGAAGTCCATATAAAATACTATCACTATCTAATTCCGTTCCTTGGATTTTGAAAACCATAGCTCAGATACATATGAACTAAATTTTGGCATGAATGACCTTGTTATTTCCATTAAAAAAAACACACACAAGGGGGGGATGAGTTTAAAGACAAAGTGAGGTAGAAACTATGCTGCATAAAAGGGAAAATGTCGCGCCTTCTGCAAGTCACCAAATAGTATTTCAACTAACATTCACACAACATCATATCATATTACCAATGCATCATCTTGTATACCAAATGGGAAAAATACAGCTTCTCTTTGGCGTTAGGCAAGCTGGAGGTATTTATCTAAAGTCTTGCGCTTCAAAGGTTTCATGTTTATATACCGAAGATACATTTCCCATTGATAGGAGAATCAGAATCTCCTAAAAGGGTTTTTGTCTTTAGACCCGGGGTTTCATTCTTGTATACCAGAGATGCGTTCCCCTTCTGGTTCATGATCATCATATCCCTCCTTACTTCATTTCTATCAACATTCTCATATAAGTGGATGTCTAAGCCTTAAGAGAGTATATCAATTCACATTTTCATATTATGTCACACATAAGCACAAATTAATGAGTGCGTCTCAAAGTTATCTCATCCCTCTCCCCATGCACACATAGACATTGGGCGTATATAAGATAATGTCATCATAATTTGCAGTCCTTTCATAATACTCTGTTATCAACAACAATTATTATTAACATAAGATTCTATACATGTATGTGATAATGTGTCACTTTTCATTTAAACTAGGTAACTTCTTTCAAATCAATGTTGTTGGTATCATCTACATGGTTGACTTTCACAGTGAACTGGCATTGACCTATTTAATGTCAAGATTTGATTCTTTCACAAATTAAACTAAATTAAATTATCTTTCTAACCCAAAATAAAACCATTCACTTCTAATATGTATATCAAAAGTTACACATGTTTCAAGTTGCTTCTAAATGAAACTAGGACCAATCCAACAATCATAAAATTCTGAGATTTAAACAACATAGTACACCTTCCAAGATATGAGCAAGCCAGAGAACACTAATTTTGAAGATACCAAACTTGAAATATGATGATCAATCAAAGTTGACTAGTCCATATGCAAAATGTTTCTCAAATTCATTGGAAGCGATCTACAAGAGCAAAAATCCTGAACATTTGGATTAGTCAAGACTAATTAGAAACAAACTTTCAAACTGATGGGCCTATGGGCTGAAAGGGATGAGAGGTTAGTTAGTTTGTTAGGAAAGCTTCTAGAATATTCCTAGAGGAGGGAATAAAAGAGAGTGAGTGTGTGTAGTGAAAAGGGCATGAATTGAGTAATTGGTTGCTTTACATAGTATCAGAGCCTCGATGTCATTGGTTCGATCCTCACCGTCCTCCATTTAATTACTAATTAATTCAGTATTGTAGAGTTTCTTAGTACAGGTAGCTGGGCCTGATGCATTGTCCACCCTTCGAGCCCAATGAACTCAAAAACTATTAATTAGTGAATGTGTGAGTGAACGGAGATATATAAAATCATTAATGTAACCTCACCCAACAGTTTAAGTTTTTGGATTGAATTGGTTCTTTACAGAACTCAAAAACTATTAAGCTAGACATAAATTTTAAGCAGAGGTAAGTAAATGGCCTCATTGTCATTATGAACCGAACCAAATAATGACAGCATTGCGTATCTAAATTAGCACTAGGAAGTACATCATGATTCCACAACAATTAATGGTTATAGACGAACAAATATTAGTTAGAGAGTAGAGCCTCAATTTATTTGTCAGACATTGACACCTGACCAAACATCCTTCATTCAAGATATAAAAATTTGTGGCAGGTAAATGGCTGCCTACTTTATGATATGTATAAACTGAATAGTGAACACAAGGTGTTGTGCTATTTAGCAAGTTTAAAGCCATACTAGTGATGAATTCTTCAAAGCAAGATGCCCAAAAACCGGTTAAAAGCTTATATAATTGTCAAAAAGACAAAAACCAACTCTCTCAAATGTTTGAGCTTTTATAGCTTGAAGCATGACAATGCATATCTCGCTTAACACTAGATCATCTCATAATTAAGACTCTGATACCATGTCATGAATCAGCTATGCCAAAAAAAAATTGTAACACCCCAAATTTCTAACAATATATAAAACAATCTTATAATAAATAAATTGTCAAAATTCAATTTTTTTTTTTTACAATTATAATAATAGAAATATTGCGGAAGCTAATCTAAATCTAATTTGGGGAATGTTACCGCCGCACCTGTATAATGGACAGGTGCAAGGCTAAATTTATTACATTAAAATAAAACCAAAGACTAAAGTTTAAATAAAGGAAATATGTCTTATGCATTTATTTAAATCTCATAAAATTTCTAAACTTAGGAACTAGCTAGAAATATTCGAGTCGTGATCCTCACTGACCACAGCTAGCCCCATCCTTTGCAACATGCTTCACTGAAAATCTGCTCTCCCGTGAAGGATCATTGCAGTTAAACAAACACAAAAGTCAGCAAAGCTGGTAATCCCAATAAAAATACAATTAATGTAATTAATAACAAATTAAATCAAATATCAAATAGTGTTCAAATCAATTCCACATTAATCAAATCAAATATCAATATAATAATTAAAATTCCATTATATAATATTTATCTTTATTAAGTTCATTTAATGTATTTGGTAATTATCAACTAATATATTTAGCACAACATTAATCATAATATGATAATATTCACAACTCAATGACATTCTTAATAATCAAATCAAATAACAAATTTCATTAATAATGTTTAAGTTCATTATATTTAGTGGGAAGAGAACCATGGTAGATCGGGGAAACCCTGCCAGTCTACCCCGTGACCCGGAAAATAACCACTGTTACCAGCCACGTATAATCAAAATTGACCATAATCAATTCACATCTTCCTAGTGTGCACACCTCTTCCCAAAGTTGCTACTAGTACCCCGAGAAAAAACCACTGTTACCATATACCACTTTGGGAAGAACGGATATAATCTTTTTCACATCAGTTTCACATCGGAGGCATAAAGCCCAAAAGTTGTTTTCATCACCTTGGGAGGTACCATCCCAAAGCTATCCTCCCACTATTAATTTATTCAATCACATACAATCAATTCAATCTTGTCACGATTCTCATAATTGTCAAATAGTTTTCATGATTTCCACATCAATTTAATCAAGAGTATAATTTCAAAATTCAATCTTTCAATAATATCATAATTTCCAAATCCATTATAATTTCCAAATCATTTATCCAAGAATATCAAAACTTCCAAATCCATTATTCAAATATAAATAATTACACAATTAATTCTGATATTTTTTTAGAGGATTAAAATTCCCAACAATATAATTAATCAAAATAAAAATAAAAATTAAACCCAATAATATCATATAATTAACCTATTTCTAGGGACTAGGATTACATATACCAAATTACATATAAATATAACCTATAACTCCCTAGGGATTAGGATTACATACAATGTATTTCATATATATAAAGTATCCTAAGAGAACATAGGGATTAGGATTACATATATCAAACATATAACTACCTAAAGATTAGGATACACCCAATAAAATTTCATACACAACAAATCTACAACCACCTAGAGATTAGGATTACCTGGTCTTCATTTTTGCTAACTTCTAGAAGAAAAGAGTAATTTGGGGCAGAGAACCGGTTGGTAACTAGAAGAATATAAAATAAAATAAACTAAGTTTTTGAACTAAGAAGAGAGAATAATAGTATACGAGAAATGTTGAAGAGTGAATTGGTTTGGTTAGGCTAGGCCTCTATTTATAGTTGAAGTTTTGGGTTCAGATATTGGTTTTCGTGCATTTATTTCCTTATTCTTCATTGATGTATCTGGCTCAGATATTGGCTTCATACACTATTTTATTATTAACTAGTTGATTACCCGTGCGATGCACGGAGAAAAAAAAATCGGTTTGTTTGTCCCGTAAACGAATTAATAAGAAAATTGGTTTGTTCGTATGACATAAACGTGTAACTTTTAAGGTAGGAACAAAAAAAATATAATAATTTAAACACAGTAAATTCCATGGTTGACAGCAAAATCTCCATTAAAAAAATATAAATATCATATTGACAGCAATATAATAAGAAATATGCCCAACCGATACTCACAACAGTTGTAAAATATCGTCTGCCATGCACTATTGGTATTTGCTGCTGTTCCAAATGAATCATAAACAATATATAAACAATATTTGGAAAAGAAAAAATTATTGAAAGGAATTATATAGTTAATATTTGCCGAAAGTCACCTCCTAGAACGACAACTTTTCCACCAAAGGGCATATCAACACAGCTAAGAACATCTCTAAGTGTTCTATCAAGAGCCTCAAAGCAAAATTTGTGCACCATCGGTGCTTTATCCCAAATGATTAACTTTGTTTTTGACAACAACTCTGCCAAAGTAGAATTTTGTTTTATATTACATGTTGCATCTTCGGTGATCTGTATAGGAATACGAAATCTAGAATGTGCCGTACGTCCTCCAGGAAGAAGAAGTGAAGCAATTCCGCTAGAAGCAACATTAAGCACTATTTCAGCTTGAGATCGAACAAATGCTGACTGGGTGTTCCAAATAAATGTTTTTCCAGTCCCACCAAAGCCGTACAGGAAAAAAAATCCTCCTTTACCTGCCGAAACAGCTGAAATTATTTTGTCATAAACAACCCTCTGCTCATCAGTGAGTGAATTCAGTAGTCTGTCATGCTCTTCTTTCAAAGAGAATCTGTCATACAACAATTCATCCATCACCAATCTATTCTGCATATCCAATAAAGATTCACCCATGATGCTCGGCATGGATGGGTAATCAGAGAGGCATTTACCGTTGCTTTGCAACACCTTATCGATTTCTGCCAGGGTTATGTTTTTTATAGAATCCTCTGTAAGCAAAGCAGCTGAAAAAAATTGAAAAATACAAAAAAAAAAGATTAACAAAGACAAAGTTGGTGAGGAAAGAAAAATAAAGCGAAATTATGAACAAAGCAGAGGGTGTGAAACATAACGAATTTTTTTAACCAAATATTAAGAATATGACGGTGTATAATGTATAGATGTAATTTTATTATGAAGGAACAAAAAATGCTCACATTTTTTCGAAGGTCAAGTGAATTAAACATAAGCAAACTGTTTGCATAAATGAATGCACGATACAGAACGTCAAGAATATTAATTATAGTGCACAATACACATAAATGAAAACACAAAATTTGTTCTGGACAATTACCTTCACGTCCAATTCTTTGCCTATGCCGATAAAGAACATCGTCAGATAGTAATTCCCAGCATTTTTGGAAAACATTTCCAGGCCTGTTCATTGAGTTACCAAATAACAATAAGGCAAACAGATTTCTCAGATAAGTTGCTGACCCCCAAGAACTTGCCTCCTTAATTGCATCAATGTACTCATTGTCATCATCCAAAAGCCCCAAAGAATAGCAAGCATCCTTATATGTAGGAAAAAGCACCCCATTGACCGTTCTCAAATCTTCATAACTTGTACAACCCTTTTGAAAATTAAGTAAAGTTCGGAGATAGGAATCTTCTCCATTATTGGCAGAAAAACGATTTATTATTCCAATTGAAAATCCTTGTTTTCTGGGATGCCATTTATGCGTACTTTCTTTATATACAAATTGAGTTGGATACTCTGCATAAGTAAGATTTCTACCTTCTGGATATTTTTTATTTGCATCCATCCAAGACTCGAACATTGATTGTCTAGACTCCGCCCTAGTCTTGACATCGGTTATTGAAGCATGATCATTAAAAACAACGCTTTTTTCATTGGGTAGGTGAAATGGCAATCGCTGAACAGGGGGGAATCTGTAATGAATCTCAAATCTGAATATTCTCCAAGCAGCTTCACATGCGGACACATACCTATCATATATAAGCAATAAATTCAAATTAAGTTAGAAAAAGGTTATTCCAAGTAACGAAAGGAAACATAACCGATATGAATTCAACAACCTGCAATCATAAAACATTTTGATTTCATCATCTGAATGATTTATAGCAGCTGTCACCCTGTCTTGCCCTTTATGGATGTATTTAAAGAGATATTTAATGGCACTACTTTGACAAGTATATTCAACATTGATATGCGCTTGATATTTTAGAAGAAGTTTTGCATTATACGGCACAACATAACAATTATCAAGTTCAACGCCGTTCTTTTTGACAACACTTCCATCATTTCTTCTTCTATAATGAGGGAATCCATCATCATCAATAAAAGTACGGGAGCAGAACTTCTTGGGAAATTTCTTTGAACAATGTCTGTTCTTCATGCAAGGAGACTTGTAATTGTCAGGACCACAGGGTCCATGCATCATATAACTCGTGACAGCTGCAAAAAGTGAAGGATTGGAATCTTTGTTAGGAATCTCAGCTGAAATCAAATTATCAATGTCAAGTCCAGTATTAGGCTTTTCGGAGGGATGCAAGAAAAGTAGAATATGAGCATGAGGCAGTCCACGTTTCTGAAATTCAACTATACAAACATCTGTTACATTAAACAAACAGACAGAGTTAGTTAAAATCAATAAAGTGGTTTTTTCGATTTTTATTTTGAATTTTTTTGGTAGGATACATAAAATTGTGGTCCGGTTTGTCCAATTATTTTCTATATGTCAATGTGTAAATTTTGTCATAAAAATCGAAAAAAAAATAATCTCAACAATACACTTACGTGCATTAACTGTGCCAAGAACACGACCCTTTTTTAAATCATGTAGCAATTCGTCTAATTTGAACTTGAATACTCGGCAAAGAATATCAAGACGATCTTCAGCGTTGGGTTTTCTTGCCTTAAGAAATCTGGTAATCTCTGGCCACTTAGGATTGCAGGTGATCGTTATAAACAGATGAGGATATCCAGCCCAACGGAAGATTGCAAAGGCATCTTTACAATTCTCAGCCATATATCTAGGTCTGCCTGTGAACGAAGAAGGAATAATGATACGCTTTCCAGTGTTTATAGCTTCATCTTCACAACTGTCAAATGCATTTTTAATTTTTTTGTATAACTCTGCCCTGAGATGACTCTGGTTATATTGAATAAAATTCAGCCGATCAGACTCAACCATAGTGTAAGCATCAACAAAAAATTGTTGAAAAAGCTTCCTTGAGTGATGGAGAACTTCGGACTCTCCTGATCTCATTTGAATTCTGAACGAAAAGAATTCTTGCATGCTAACAGTGGATCTTGGATTAGTCCTACCATGGGATGTATAAGATCGCTCGACATCATCACGATAACCATCTTCACCATAAGGAAATAACAAAGGATACTGCAATCCAAGATACAACGGATGCTTGACATCTATACGCTCCAAAACTCTATCTTGTGTCTCAACAACAATATCCCTATCATAAAATGAATGAACAATAAGCATAAAATCTTAGATAAGATGACAAATTCCAACACAAAAATCAATTAAAACAGCTGATTTCTTTTTGTAATAATTTTTATATATTTTTTGTAAACTACAGCTACATAAAAAACCAAAAAGCTTTTTTCTAAAAAGCAAAAAAAATTAATTTAAAAAAAAGAAAAATTCAAAAATCAAATATTTTTTTAAAATCTATTTTTTTTGTAAAAAATATTTCTAAAATTAAAAGGCATAATTTTTTTTTTTATAAGTCAATTCAAATAGACCCTTAATTATTCTTATTTTCTCACAAAATCAGTTCAAAATAAGTTCAAAAACAGTTTAGAAGCTATTTATATTTCAGAAGCGGTTCATACTTCATAACCAGATCAAAATTCATTTGAGTATTTAGTTGATTCATTTTAATTTTTAAATTTATTTATAAAATCAGTTCAATTCTTAAAATTAGTTGAGAAAAATGTGTTTCCATTCCATTCGATTCAATTTGATTTGGTTCGATTATTTTACACGTCTTAATAACAACGTAGAACGTGAGGTTTATGTTGTGGAGTCAATAACCCCCTAACAATGGGTGGGAAAAAATAGAAGGAAACACAAGCTTTTAAAATAAAGTTTCATTATTTTATTTTAGATAAAAAAGGTTATCATTATAGTAAAATTAAAAGTATCTTCTATGTACCGAAAAAAAATATCTGCTACTATATTTTCTTTTTCGATAATAGATTTGCCTTCAGCTAATATTCTTTTCCCACCATCCATATTTAAATTCAAAATTTTAAACCATTTCAAATTTCGAATTTTAGATCAAACGACCAATTACAACATAAAAAGCAATTAAAACACCTGATTATCCAATTAAAATAATGAATGAACAATAAGCAGCACATGACAAATTACCTGTTAAGTCTTCCATTCGAGTTATATTTTTTTTTTTTTGGAAAATTCAATTCGAGTTATATTGTCTACATTAATAAAACGCCTAGAATTTTTCTTTTCAGCCAGTATGCTTTTTCGCCTCATTTTAGTATTTTTGGTATCTATCAAAAAATATGAGGACGCCAATTTTTTGAACCAAATGAATTACGATGCAAACGATAAAATTAAATACTTACGGAGATATTTTTATATCAAACCAAATGAATTTAATTGACACAACCTTTGTAGTAATGTTAGCGTTAATAATATTACGAAGTTGTTGTCTGTTATAGCTCAACTGATTGTGTACATTGCCTACTTCGTAAAGTCTACATGTTATAAAAAGCAACAATCATAAACAACATCGAATGGAACTAAAAGGGATTTGAAATCAATCATTAGAACGCAACACAAAAAGAACTCAGAGCGAAATAAAAAATACCTGCTGGCCTGGGTGTCAGTGAATGGAGATAGATTCTCTACAAAAGAGAACAAATACACAACCAATAAACATGTGTTCTGTACACTGATATGAACTCATACACGTTGAAGAAAAAAAATTTAATAACATTTACATACGAAGAATTATATCATATTATTTTTTTAAGGTTTAAACTACAAATACTTTTCTACAATTTAACAGTGAACGTAATGTTACCGTTAGTAATATTACGGTGCTATTGTCTATTGCAGCTCAACTGATTGTGTACATTGCTTACTTCAGAAAGTCTACATGTTATATTTTGCACAATCAGAAATAACATCTAATGGAACTAAAAAGGATTTGAAATCAACCATTACAAAGCAACACAAAAAGAACTCAGAGCGAAATAAAAAATACCTGCTGGTCTGGGTGTCAGTGAACGGAGATAGATTCTCTACAATATGACAAACAAAAGCAACTTATCAAAGTCTGCATACAAAGAAATATATTTATTTATATATTTTTTGTAAACTACAGCTACATGTAATAGGGATATGTTATGACTGGAAAAAAAAACAAAAGCAACTTATGTTCATAGTGAAAGGAGTAAAAAAGAAGCGCAACTTATGTTCATAGTAAGCATTGTAAAAAGAAATGAACAACAAAGAAACTTCTGTAACAGAAAATAAACATACGAACCATGAACAGGTTGAAGGATAGTGTTTCGCACTTACCAGTAAAGGGAAACAACACACGACAGCCTGAGGTCGAAGAATCACTCAGAATATTTTTTAAACGGTCCGTCCTTCTTCTCTTATTTTGGGGAGTTTGGAAATCTGATTGATGTTTATTCATGACAGCACCCAACTTGCTTGGAAGAACTTTTGATTAAGAGAAAAGAGAAGATAAATTAAGAACTTTGTAAACTCTCCTTTATATGTATATAGATGTGCTTCAACGGAAAAACGAAGAGAAAAGAGAGATACTCCCAAAAATACCAAAAAAATAGAAAAGAAAAGTCTGCGAGATCAAAAAAACTCAGTGTGCAGAAATGACAGTGCCGTATTCGAATTGCAGGGTGCAATTAAGATACATAGGACAAACGTCATTAAGATAGAAGTCATTTAAAATTTAAAATTGATGGTCAGAACATGTGCGCTTTCACTTTATAATTTTGGGTAATAAAAATTTAAAATTTACAAAATTACTTATTCGTAAAATTATAAATTTTAATTACTTATTCGGTAATTTAATTAAATATATGTTTTTCTTTTTGAGGGAGCAATTTCTGGTCATGAAAGACAAATGTCATTATCTGTTTCAACGTTTAAAAACAAAATAACTATATAATAAAAAAAATGTAGGCGTTTCGAGCTTCATATGCTTCCAGGTTCTTGCACGTAAAGATTAAAATTCGATTTTTAAAAGAAATTTTTTCCCCACCATCCATATTTAAATTTAAAATTTTAAACCATTTCAAATTTCATATCAGACGACCAATTCCAACATAAAAAGCAATTAAAACACCTGATTATCCAATTAAAATTTCGAATTTCAAAACCATATTTATTTATTAATTATTCTTTTATGTCTGCCACCACAAATAGTCATTTAATTATTTTAATTTAAATTTTAAAATTCAATTTTTACAAGAATTTCTTTTCCCGTGAGCTTCAAAAAAAAAAGAGATAATGAGTGAAGAGAGAGAAACCGGCAAAGAGGCGAGAGATGCTACGACGGAGGAGGAAGATCTTCTCCATCGAAGCACAAAAAAACCTAAAGGCCCTGCTATGGAAGATCAACCTATGGATGATCACATGGCAGAGGAGGATATCCAGGTGAATGTGACTAGCAACGGGGGAAAAAAGAAGGAAGAGTCAGGTGATTCATCTAACAGGAAGTTGGTGTCATATAAAGATTCTCTTCTTGGTTTTAATGGAGGACCCCATGTTGCTGATAGCGATGAGGAAGATTGGGTAGAAAAACTACGTAAGGAAGAGGACGAAGAAGAAGGGGATGAGGTCTTTGTTACGGTTGATGGTAAGGAGGATCCTCTTTGCCCAACGTACTCTTTTCCAAAAGCCTTGCATTTAGAAGGTTGCAGACCTTGGAGACAGGCAGTGATTGTGAAACTTCTGGGGAAGAAAGTTGGAGTTAGATTCTTACTCAATCGTTTACTGAGAATGTGGAATATCTCAGGCACATATGAGTTCATTGATCTGGAGAATGACTACTTTTTGTTCCGATTTTCAAATAAGAATGATTACTCTCATGTTTTGGAGGATGGTCCTTGGATCATAGCTGATCATTATGTGGTAGTTCAACGGTGGCGTCCATTTTTTAATCCTTATGATGATGAGATCAGAAAGCTGGCAGTTTGGATTCGTATTCCAGGACTTCCTATTGAATTCTATACCTCTCATCATTTGTGGAATATAGGTAGTATTTTTGGTCGCACATTGAAGATTGATAGGAACTCTATCAGGAAACGTGATTCTGGTGAAGGTGATATTACAGAGAGAGCAAAGTTTGCTAGAATTTGTGTCGAAGTTGATCTTAGGAAAGGCTTTTTGTCCAAATTCTGGATTGCTGATCGTATCTTCCATGTTGGATATGAGGGTCTCCACTTAGTTTGTTTTGCTTGTGGAAAGTATGGGCATAGAAGGGATCAGTGTTCCCATAGTAATCTTCAACAAGATACTACGGCTTATTCTCCTGAAGTTTCTGACTCGGTGGTGCATAAGCAGCCGGAAAAAGATTCTGTTCCGGCGAAGGAGGAACCGTTTGGGAATTGGATGCTAGTGCAGCGTAACCGTCGATCAAGGAGCATAGCACAATCAAAGGAGGAATCAAGGAGCATAGCACAATCAAAGGAGGAATCAAGGAGCATAGCACAATCAAAGGAGGAATCATTACCATCGGGTAGGAGACAAGTTGGCGTTGTTAATAATGCAGCGTTACGTAATAAGGCAGTTTCCAATTATCATCCTAATCACAGACAGGTCATTCAATCAGGTTCAAGATTTCAAGCTATTGCTGAGTTGGCTCAAAAGGATAATAATATCTTAATTATTTCTGATTCTCCAGTGATTGATTCAATCAGCATTGAATCTGGTCTGACACGAATTAATCATGGGGAATTAATTGCTCATAATGAAGAACCGTTGGTGAAAAAGGATATTCAAATGGAAACAGTTTCTCCATCTGCTAACCTATCCGCGGGCAAGTCGAGAAAAGAGGTCCAAAGTCAAGGAGTAAAATTCAAAGAGAACCAAAAGAAGAAAGCAACTGCATCATCTGCTAAAGTTCATCAGCTGGTCCAGAATGCTAATATTAGCAAAGGCAGATTAAATGCTTCAAAAGGTGCAGAATCTCAAAAGAATAATTTTAAACTTGATTCTCAGAAGAATATGTCGGAGGATTTCCAAGATAGACAAATTGTCTTGCACCCTTCTATATCTAAATTCCAGAGGAAGACGTCTCATGTGGTTAATGATCAGCAAGAGACTCTTCCTTCTTCTAGTGGCTTGGATAATGGAGGTAAACATGGAAGACCACCAGATGCTCTTACGTTAATGAGGAATTTTTATCAAACTCACAAGGATTCTATCCCTTTGGATAATTTGGACGTTTTGGGTGCGACTTCGGTCTATACCAATGCTCTTTCTTAGGGCCGGTTTCTGTTCGGATAAATTTAAGATTGTTTTTATGAATATTTTGACCTGGAATTGTAGAGGGGCTGGGAAAAGGATTTTTCCGCCTCTAATTCGGGATCTTTCTCATAGATACAGTATTAAAGTTATGGCTTTGTTAGAAACTAGATTGAGTGGTGTTATGGCGGATAGAGCTATTCGGCGTCTTGGTTTTTCTGGTCACTTTCATCGTGATGCTGTTGGTTTTTCTGGCGGTATTTGGGTGCTTTGGAACACTGATGAAGTTTCAGTGGATGTTCTTTTTTCTCATCACCAACTTGTCCATACTAAAATTTGTTGGGTAAAAGAAAATAGAGAGGAGTTCATGACTTTTATTTATGCAAGTCCGCGAAGACAGGAACGTATTCAGCTGTGGGAAATTCTGTCTTCACTGTTTGATCAGTCCATGAGGAATGCAGCTTGGGGGATAGCAGGTGATTTTAACACTTATTTGTATGAGTATGAGAAGCTAGGTGGTAATGGGCATAACTGGAATAGCATGAGGGAATTTCGTGATTGTTTAGATGAATGTAGCTTGTCTGACATTGGCAATCAAGGTCCTATTTTCACTTGGCAAAGAAGAAATCTTCAGGAACGTCTTGATAGGGTTTGCGCTAATGATAATTGGAACTTGGTTTTCCCTAACCGTGTGGCTTTCAACTTGCCTTTCTTTGGCTCAGATCATCGACCAGTGTTATTATGGGAAGGTCAACCTGCTATTTATCCGAGAGGGGAGCGTCCTTTCCGTTTTCTAGCGTCCTGGTTAACAGAGAGCACTTTTCATGAGGTGGTTAATGGATGTTGGTCAAACAATGTAAACTGGATGCATGCTATGGAGACATTTCAGATTAATGCTTCGGAATGGCATAGAAATGTTTATAGGATTGCTCTGAAAAGAAAGAATGATTTGCATGCAAGGATTAGAGGTATTGATAGATGTCTTAGTTATCAGTACAGTCATAGCCTTGAGATGTTGCAAAAGGATCTATGGAGGGAACTAGACAAGATTTATCTTCAAGAGGAAATTACTTGGTTTCAAAGATCAAAATTGAATTGGTTTGCTCTTGGAGATAGGAACTCGCGTTTCTTTCATTCTGTGACGGTTGCCAGACGTAGGAGGAATCGCATAGATACGTTGAAAAACTCAGAGGGAGTTTGGATTGGTGATCAACAGGTTTTAATGGAAATGGCTGTTTCTTTCTTTGAAAATCTGTACACAAAAGATCCATTACCTAAACCGGCTTTTCCAGTTCGTGGCTTTTTTCCAGTTATTGAAGCGCATGCTTTAGACACGATGAGTATTATGCCAAACAGTAAGGAGATCAGAGATGTAGTCTTCTCTTTTGGTCCATACAAGTCGCCTGGGAAGGATGGGCTTAATGCTCTTTTCTTTCAATCTCAGTGGGATAAGGTGGGTGAGTCAGTTATCTCTTTTGTGAAAGGTGTACAGAAGCCACAGAAGGGCAAGCTGTTATTATTAATAAGATTCTTGATTGTTTTTGCAGGTGCTCTGGTGAGAAGGTTAGCAAGGAAAAAACAAAAGTCTTCTTATCCAGAAACGTTAATCATACCCGAGTGCAGAATCTAAGCCAGTTGATGGGCTACTCTCCTACAAATGACTTGGGTAAATACTTGGGTATTCCTCTTCGTCATAGCCGTGTTACAAAGAGTACGTTTGGCTATATCTTAAATCGGATGCAAGCTCGTTTAAATGCCTGGAATCAACGTACTCTTTCATTGGCAGGAAGATCAACTTTGGCTAGGTCAGTTCTTACTGCAATTCCTCAATATCCTATGCAAACTTGTATTATTCCTAGTGGTACGTGTGATCGTATTGAGAGTGTAACTAGGAATTTCATTTGGGGATCAACTTCTGAACGAAGGAAAGCTCACCTGGTTTCTTGGGAGACAGTTTGTTTGCCGAAGAATGTAGGGGGGCTTGGTTTTCGTAAAATTAAAGAGAATAATATGGCTTTTATCATGAAGCTAGGTCACCAAATCATGACTGATCGTAATTCGTTATGGGTTCGGGTCCTTCGTAGCAAGTATAAGGTGGAGGAAAGGCTCATTCCAAGTATCTCGGCTTCCGCAAATGATTCTGGTTTATGGAAGGCTATTGTTAAGTATTGGCCTCAAACTCTAGAGAATTCTCGTATCATTTTAGGGGATGGGGTTCATACGTATTTTTGGATGGATTCGTGGGTGCCAGGATGTCCTCAACTTGTTTCTCTGGCCGTTCAACCTATTCCTCCTATTATGACTCATTGGTCTACGTCTCAATTTGTAACTTGTTATGGTAATTGGGACTGGCCTTTATTTCAGCACCTTCTTCCTACGTCAGTATTAGACAAGATTCGTAGTGTGCTCCCTCCTACAGTGGATCCTTCTCCGGACCGTGTTATTTGGGCAGGTAGCCAAGATGGGGTTTTTTCAGTGAAATCAGCTTATAACTATCTCATGGGTACCTCGCATTATCATCAGGATAGGATTTGGAAGGTAATTTGGGCTTGGCCTGGTCCTGAACGTATTAAACAATTCTTATGGCTTCTCTACAGAGGTTCTCTTTTAACTAATGTTCATAGAGTGCATCGTCACATGGCTACAGATGCAGGGTGTCTGAGATGTCATTATAATCTTGAGGATAGTTTACATTCCATTAGAGATTGTCCTAGTGCCAGGGAATTATGGGAGCATTGGATTCCTTCTGATAACCGTAGTGACTTTTTCTCCATGGATCTTCACCTATGGATTCAGACAAATCTAGGATTAAAAGGTCCGTTTCAAACTGATCGAACCTGGCCTTTGTATTTTGGGGTGATAGCTTGGTGTTTG